>NC_067495.1:73388040-73620540 GCF_947179515.1 Apodemus sylvaticus
TCCCTAATGACTAATGAAGTTGAGCATTTTTTTAAGATGCTTTTCAGCCATCCAAATTTCTTCAGGTGAAAATTCTTTGTTTAACTCTGTACTCCATTTTTTAATAGGGTTATTTGGTTTTCTGGAGTCTAACTTCTTGAGTTCTTTTTATATATTGGATATTAGCCCTCTGTCAGATGTAGGGTTGGTGAAGATCTATTCCCAATTTGTTGGTTGCCGATTTGTCCTTTTGATGGTGTCCTTTGCCTTACAGAAACTTTTTAATTTTATGAGGTCCCATTTGTCTATTCTTGATCTTAGAGCATACACTATTGGTGTTCTATTCAGGAACTTTCTCACTGTACTGATGTCCTCAAGGTTCTTCCCCAGTTTCTTTTCTATTAGCTTCAGAGTGTCTGGCTTTATGTGGAGGTCCTTGATCCATTTGGAGTTGAGCTTAGTACAAGGATATTAGGATGGATCAATTCGCATTCTTCTGCATGCTGACCTCCAGTTGAATCAGCACCATTTGTTGAAAAGGCTATCTTTTTTCCACCGGATGTTTTCAGCTTCTTTGTCGAGGATCAAGTGACCATAGGTGTGTGGGTTCATTTCTGGATCTTCAATTCTATTCTATTGATCCACCTGCCTGTCACTGTACCAATACCATGCAGTTTTTTAACACTATTGCTCTGTAGTATTGCTTGAGGTCCTGGATACTGATTCCCCCAGAATTTCTTTTGTTGTTGAGAAAGAACACTCCTCCACTTCTGGTGGGGTTGCAAATTGGTACAACCACTCTGGAAATCAGTCTGGTGGTTCCTCAGAGAACTGGGCACATCACTTCGGGAGGATTCTGCTATACCTCTCCTGGGCATATACCCTGAGGATTCCCCAGCAGGTAATGAGGATACATGCTCCACTATGTTCATAGCAGCCCTATTTATAATAGCCAGAAGCTGGAAAGGACCCGGGTATCTCTCAATGGAAGAATGGATGCAAAAAAATGTGGTATATATACACAATGGGGTACTATTCAGCCATTAGAAACAATGAATTCATAAAATTCTTAGGCAAATGGATGGAGCTGGAGAACATCATACTAAGTGAGGCAACCCAGTCTCAAGTGATCAATCATAGTATGCACTCACTAATAAGTGGATATTAGCCTGGAAAACTGGAATACCCAAAACATAATCCACACATCAAATGAGGTACAAGAAGAACGGAGGAGTGGCCCCTTGTTCTGGAAAGACTCAGTTTAGCAGTATAGGGCAAAACCAGAACAGGGAAGTGGGAAGGGTTGGGTGAGAAAACAGGGGGAGGGAAGGGGGCTGATGGGACTTTCGGGGAGTGGGGGCCAGAAAAGGGGAAATCATTTGAAATGTAAATAAAAAATATATTGAATAAAAAATATTTAAAAAAAGAACATATATGCAGGTCCCTTGTTGTTTCAGTGAACCATGTTCTCCTGATTTCATCTGTCTCCTCTGAGTCCTATAATCTTCCCTTCTCTTCTGTGGGGTTTCTTGATCTCTGAGGGGAGGGACCAGATGGCATATTGAAATTTAAACTCTCTCTTTACATAACGTCTCATTGTGGGTCTCTGCATCTGCACCCATCTGCTGTTGGAAGAAACTTCTCTGATGACAACTGGACAAGGCACTGACGTGTGAGTGTAGATATCAATTCATTGATATTTTTCTTTTTAATGCAGCAGTGTTAAGTTATAGTGCATTGGGCTGCAAGTTACACCAAACATTGCTTGGCCATTCCTATGGCTCCTCTTCCACTATTTTATTATAGTTTTGTTCCTAATAGACAGAAACTGGAAACAATCTAGATGTCCCTCAACTGAAAAATGTAAGAAGAAAATGTGGTACATTTACACAATGGAGCATTACTCACCTGTTTTTTTTTTTTTTTTTAAATGACTTTATGAAACTTGTATCTAAATGAATGGAACTAGAAAAAAAGTCATCCTGAGTGAGGTAACCTATATGTAAAAGAAAAATATAATATTCACTTATGAGAGGATATTAGCAGTTAAGTAAATGATAATCAAGCTACAATCCACAGTCCCTGAGAAGTTAGGTAAAGACAAAGACTCTAGAGGGTGTTCATGGTCCTCCCTTGGAAGGAAAAATGGAATAAATTTTGTGGACGGAATGAGAGTGGGTAGGGCAGGAGCAGGAAGGTTCAGGCAGGGAAAGGATGGAGAAAGAAAATGGAAAGAGAAGCAGCTGGAATTTGGAGACATTTGGGATGTGCTGTGGAAACATAGTAAAACTGGCAGAGGGCCCCATTGCCAACAATAACATCCACACAACTCATTGAACTTAGAGTGGTAAAGCTAGTACAGGCATGGAGCCTTCATCCCTATGTTCTAGACTCTTGATAAGAGAAATGTGGATGCCAATCCATCCAAAAAGCTCTCCACTTACAATATGTCCTGATTGAATGAAATCTATTTTCAATTAATAAAAACTAAGTAAATATGAGAAAATGAAAAATAAAATCTCAAAAGTAGATTGCCTAAATAAGACTTGCACAATGCCAAAAGCAGTTGACACATCAATATGGGTAGAGGAAATCTGAAATAGTCAAGAACTACAGGTAATCAACTGCTACTAAAGTAGGAGAATGAATGTTCTCCTGGGATCAAACCTGGATAGATTGCCCAATCCCATGTTGACAGTGATAAACAAATATACACAGAAGCAACACTAACTGGATTCACAAGACTGTAGTTGTATGCTCATAGGTATATACAAAAATGACAATGCATACATGAAATACTACTACTACTACTACTACTACTACTACTACTACTACCACTACCACTACACTACTACTACTACTACTACTACTACTACTACTACTACTATTATTATCATTATTATTATTTAGTTTTTTGTTTGTTTGTTTTTTGGTTTTTTTTTTTTGAGATTTTGTTTTTGAGAATTTTTTTATTCGATATATTTTTTATTTATATTTCAAATGATTTCCTCTTTTCTCCCCACTCCCCAAAAGTCCCGTAAGCCCCCTTCTCTTCCCCTGTCCTCCCACCCAACCCTTCCCCTTTCCCTGTTCTGGTTTTGCCGAATACTGCTTCACTGAGTCTTTCCAGAACCAGAGGCCACTCCTCCTTTCTTCTTGTACCTCATTTGATGTGTGGATTATGTTTTGGGTATTCCAGTTTTCTAGGTTAATATCCACTTATTAGTGAGTGCATACCATGATTCACCTTTTGAGTCTGGGTTACCTCACTTAGTATGATGTTCTCTAGCTCCATCCATTTGCCTAAGAATTTCATGAATTCATTGTTTCTAATGGCTGAATAGTACTCCATTGTGTAGATATACCACATTTTTTGCATCCACTCTTCTGTTGAGGGATACCTGGGTTCTTTCCAGCTCCTGGATATTATAAATAGGGCTGCTATGAACATAGTAGAGCATGTATCCTTATTACATGGTGGGGAGTCTTCTGGGTATATGCCCAGGAGTGGTATAGCAGGATCTTCTGGAAGTGAGGTACCCAGTTTTCTGAGGAACCGCCAGACTGCTTTCCAGAGTGGTTGTACCAATTTGCAACCCCACCAGCAGTGGAGGAGTGTTCCTCTTTCTCCACATCCTTGCCAACACCTGCTGTCTCCTGAGTTTTTAAACTAAGCCATTCTGACTGGTGTAAGAGGAAATCTCAAGGTTTTTTTGATTTTCATTTCCCTAATGACTAACGATGGTGAGCATTTTTTAAGATTATTACTACTACTACTATTACTACTACTACTACTACTACTACTATTATTATTATTATTATTACTGTCATCATCACCTTTATGCTAGTTTTTGGAGTGAGGATTTCTTTATGTAGCTCTGACTGTCCTGGAATTTTCTCTGTAGACCAAGCTAGTCTCAAATTCACAGAGATCCTCCTGACTCCGCCTACTGATTGCTGGGCTTAAAGTTTTGGCCACAACTGCCAGACTTAAAGAGGTTATGAGTTTTAGAGGATTTGGGAGAGACATGGTTGCAGCTGGAGGGAGGAGAAAAGGAATGGAAATTAAGTAAATGCAGTACTTAGGTATTTAATTTTTTTTTATTCGATATAATTTATTTACATTTCAAATGACTTCCCCTTTTCTAGCCCCCCCACTCCCCGAAAGTCCCGTAAGCCCCCTTCTCTTCCCCTGTCCTCCCACCCACCCCTTCCCACTTCCCCGTTCTGGTTTTGCTGAGTACTGTTTCACTGAGTCTTTCCAGAACCTGGGGCCACTCCTCCTTTCTTCTTGTACCTCATTTGATGTGTGGATTATGTTTTGGGTATTCCAGTTTTCTAGGTTAATATCCACTTATTAGTGAGTGCATACCATGATTCACCTTTTGAGTCTGGGTTACCTCACTTAGTATGATATTCTCTAGCTCCATCCATTTGCCTAAGAATTTCATGAATTCATTGTTCCTAATGGCTGAATAGTACTCCATTGTGTAGATATACCACATTTTTTGCATCCACTCTTCTGTTGAGGGATACCTGGGTTCTTTCCAGCATCTGGCAATTATAAATAGGGCTGCTATGAACATAGTAGAACATGTATCCTTATTACATGGTGGGGGGTCTTCTGGGTATATGCCCAGGAGTGGTATAGCAGGATCTTCTGGAAGTGAGGTGCCCAGTTTTCGGAGGAACCGCCAGACTGCTTTCCAGAGTGGTTGTACCAATTTGCAACCCCACCAGCAGTAGAGGAGTGTTCCTCTTTCTCCACACCCTCTCCAACACCTGCTGTCTCCTGAATTTTTAATCTTAGCCATTCTGACTGGTGTAAGATGAAATCTTAGGGTTGTTTTGATTTGCATTTCCCTAATGACTAATGAAGTTGAGCATTTTTTAAGATGCTTCTCCGCCATCCGAAGTTCTTCAGGTGAGAATTCTTTGTTTAACTCTGTACCCCATTTTTTCATAGGGTTGTTTGGTTTTCTGGAGTCTAACTTCTTGAGTTCTTTTTATATATTGGATATTATCCCTCTATCTGATGTAGGATTGGTGAAGATCTTTTCCCAATTTGTTGGTTGCCGATTTGTCCTCTTGATGGTGTCCTTTGCCTTACAGAAACTTTGTAATTTTATGAGGTCCCATTTGTCAATTCTTGCTCTTAGAGCATATGCTATTGGTGTTCTGTTCAGAAACTTTCTCCCTGTACCGATGTCCTCAAGGGTCTTCCCCAGTTTCTTTTCTATTAGCTTCAGAGTGTCTGGCTTTATGTGGAGGTCCTTGATCCATTTGGATTTGAGCTTAGTACAAGGAGACAAGGATGGATCAATTCGCATTCTTCTGCATGCTGACCTCCAGTTGAACCAGCACCATTTGTTGAAAAGGCTATCTTTTTTCCATTGGATGTTTTCAGCCTCTTTGTCGAGGATCAAGTGGCCATAGGTGTGTGGGTTCATTTCTGGATCTTCAATCCTGTTCCATTGATCCTCCTGCCTGTCACTGTACCGATACCATGCAGTTTTTAACACTATTGCTCTGTAGTATTGCTTGAGGTCAGGGATACTGATTCCCCCAGATTTTCTTTTGTTGCTGAGAATAGATTTAGCTATCCTGGGTTTTTTGTTGTTCCAGATGAATTTGATAATTGCTCTTTCTAACTCTGTGAAGAATTGAGTTGGGATTTTGATGGGTATTGCATTGAATCTGTATAGTGCTTTAGTCAAAATGGCCATTTTAACTATATTGATTCTACCGATCCATGAGCATGGGAGGTTTTCCCATTTTTTGAGGTCTTCTTCCATTTCCTTCTTCAGAGTCTTGAAGTTCTTGTCATACAGATCTTTCACATGTTTGGTAAGAGTCACCCCAAGATATTTTATACTGTTTGTGGCTATTGTGAAGGGGGTCATTTCCCTAATTTCTTTCTCAGCCTCCTTATCGTTTGAATATAGGAAGGCCACTGATTTGCTGGAGTTGATTTTATAACCTGCCACTTTGCTGAAGTTGTTTATCAGCTGTAGGAGCTCTCTAGTGGAGTTCTTTGGGTCACTTAGGTAGACGATCATGTTGTCTGCAAATAATGATAGTTTGACTTCTTCCTTTCCAATTTGTATCCCTTTGACCTCCTTATGTTGTCGAATTTCCCGAGCTAGTACCTCAAGTACAATATTGAAAAGATAAGGAGAAAGGGGGCAGCCTTGTCTGGTCCCTGATTTCAGTGGGATTGCTTAAAGTTTCTCTCCATTTAGTTTGATGCTGGCTACCGGTTTGCTGTATATTGCTTTTACTATGTTTAGGTATGGGCCTTGAATTCCTGTTCTCTCCAAGACTTTAAGCATGAAGGAATGCTGAATTTTGTCAAATGCTTTTTCAGCATCCAATGAAATGACCATGTGGTTTTGTTCTTTGAGTTTGTTTATGTAGTGGATTGTATTGATGGATTTCCGTATATTGAACCAACCCTGCATTCCCGGGATAAAGCCTACTTGATCATGGTGGATGATCGTTTTGATGTGTTCTTGGATTCGGTTGGCAAGAATTTTATTGAGTATTTTTGCATCGATGTTCATAAGGGAAATTGGTCTGAAGTTCTCTTTCTTTGTTGGATCTTTGTGTGGCTTTGGCATCAGCGTAATTGTGGCTTCGTAGAAGGAATTGGGTAGTGTTCCTTCTGTTTCTATTTTGTGGAATAGTTTGAAGAGTATTGGTGTTAACTCTTCTTTGAAGGTCTGGTAGAATTCTGCACTGAAGCCATCTGGTCCTGCGCTTTTTTTGGTTGGAAGACTTTCTGTGACTCCTTCTATTTCTTTAGGCATTATGGGACTGTTTAGATGGTCTAGTTGGTCCTGATTTAATTTTGGTATTTGGTATCTGTCAAGGAAATTGTCCATTTCCTCCAGATTCTCCAGTTGTGTTGAGTACAGGCTCTTGTAGTAGGATCTGATGATTTTTTGGATTTCCTCAGTTTCCGTTGTTATATCTCCCTTTTCATTTCTAAGTTTGTTAATTTGGATACTTTCTCTGTGCCCTTTGATCAGTCTGGCTAAGGGTTTATCTATCTTGTTGATTTTCTCAAAGAACCAGCTCCTGGTTTTGTTGATTTTTTGTATGGTTCTCTTTGTTTCTACTTGATTGATTTCAACCCTGAGTTTGATGATTTCCTGCCTTCTACTCCTCCTGGGCGAAATAGCTTCTTTTTGTTCTAGGGCTTTCAGGTGTGTCATTAAGCTGGTAATGTATGCTCTCTCCATTTTCTTTTTGGAGGCACTCAGGGCTATGAGTTTTCCTCTTAGCACTGCTTTCATTGTGTCCCATAGATTTGGGTATGTTGTGTTTTCATTTTCATTATGTTCTAAAAAGTCTTTAATTTCTTTCTTTATTTCTTCCTTGACCAATGTATCATTGAGTAGAGTATTGTTCAGTTTCCATGTGTATGTGGGTTTTCTGTTGTTTCTGTTGCTATTGAAGACCACTTTTACTCCATGGTGATCAGATAGGAGGCATGGGATTAGTTCTATCTTCTTATATTTGTTTAGGTCTGTCTTGTGACCAATTATATGGTCGATTTTGGAGAAGGTACCATGAGGTGCTGAGAAAAAGGTATATTCTTTTGTTTTAGGATAGAATGTTCTATATATATCTGTTAAATCTAATTGCTCCAAAGCTTCAATTAGTTTCATTGTGTCCCTGTTTAGTTTTTGTTTTCCTGATCGGTCCATTGAGGAAAGTGCAGTGTTGAAGTCACCCACAATTATTGTGTTAGGTGCAATGTGTGCTTTTACTTTTAATAAAGTTTCTTTTACGAAAGAGGGTGCCCTTGCATTTGGGGCATAGATGTTCAGGATTGACAGTTCTTCTTTTTGTATTTTTCCTTTGACCAACAAGAAGTGTCCCTCAGGGTCCCTTTTGATGACTTTGGGTTGAAAGTCAATTTTATCTGATATTAAAATGGCTACTGCAGCTTGTTTCGTGAGACCATTTGCTTGTAAAATTGTCTTCCAGCCTTTTACTCAAACACTAAGGTAGTGTTTGTCTTTGACCCTGAGGTGTGTTTCCTGTAAGCAGCAAAATGTAGGGTCCTGTTTACGTATCCAGTCAGTCTGTGTCTTTTTATTGGGACATTAAGTCCATTGATGTTAAGAGATATTAAGGAATAGAGATTGTTACTTCCTATCATTTTTGACGTTATTTTTTAAATTTGAATGCTTAACTTCTTTTGGGTTTGATGAAAGGTTACTATCTTGCTTTTTCCAGGATGAAGTTTCCCTCCTTGTATTGGTGTTATCCTCCTATTATCCTTTGTAGGGCTGGGTTTGTGGATAGATATTGGGTAAACTTGGTTTTGTCATGAAATATCTTAGTTTCTCCATCTATGGTGATTGAGAGTTTTGCTGGATATAGTAGTTTTGGTTGGCATTTGTGTTCTCTTAGAGTCTGCATGAGATCTGCCCAGGACCTTCTAGCCTTCATAGTCTCAGGTGAAAAGTCTGCTGTGATTCTGATAGGTCTTCCTTTATATGTTACTTGGCCTTTTTCTCTTACTGCCTTTAGTATTCTTTCTTTGTTTAGAACATTTGGTGTTTTGATTATTATGTGACGGGAAGTATTTCTGTTCTGGTCCAGTTTGTTTGGAATTCTGTACGCTTCTTGTATATTCATGGGCATCTCTCTCTTTAGGTTAGGGAAGTTTTCTTCCATAATTTTATTGAAGATATTTGCTGGCCCTTTAAGTTGTAAATCTTCACTCTCATCTATGCCTATAATCCTTAGGTTTGGTCTTCTCATTGTGTCCTGGATTTCCTGGATATTTTGGGTTATAAGCTTTTTGCATTTTGCATTTTCTTTAACTGTTGAGTCCATGGTATCTATGGAATCTTCAGCATCTGAGATTCTTTCTTCTATCTCTTGTATTCTGTTGTTGATATTTGCATCTCTGTCCCCCGATTTCTTCCCAAGGCTTTCTATCTCCAAAGTTGTCTCCCTTTGAGTTTTCTTAGTTGTTTCTACTTCTGATTTTAGATCCTGGATGGTTTTGCTTAGCTCCTTCACTTGCATGTTTGTGTTTTCCTGTAATTCTTTAAGAGATTTTTGTGTTTTCTTTTTCATGACCTCAGCGTGTTGACCAAAGTTCTCCTGTATTTCTTTAAGAGATTTTTGTGTTTCGTCTTTCATGACCTCAGCCTGTTGACCAAAGTTCTCCTGTATTTCTTTAAGTGTTTTTTGCATTTCCTCCTTGTTGGCTTTTGTATTCTCCTGGATTTCTTTCAATGATTTTTGTGTTTCCCTTGCAAGGGCTTCTAACTTTTGATCCATTTTCTCCTGAATTTCTTTAAGTATGTCCTTCATGTGTTCCTGTACCAGCATCATGACCAGTGATTTTAAATCCAAATCTTGTTTTACTGGTGTGATGGGGTATCCAGGACATGTTGGTAGAGGATTATTGGGTTCAGATGTTGCCATATTGCCTTGATTTCTGTTAGTGACGTTCCTGCGTTTGCCTTTTGCCATCTAGGTCTCACTGGTGTTAGTTTGTCTTGTCAGTGCTGGACTCACCAGTGCAAGCTGACCCTTCCCAGTTGGCCTCTGGTGCACAGCTTACACCCTGCACTGCCTGTAGACAGTGTGCTGCTGCCCAGGCTGTTCAGATCCCAAAGCAGGCACCTGAAGGCTCCGGCTGGGGCCCGCTGGATTCACTGGAGCACACTGACTTCTCCCAGCTGGCCTCCCGGAAGCCCAGCTAGCCACTTGCAGGACTTGGAGATGTGGTGCTCCCGCCCAGGCTGATCTGGATCCGGAAGCGGAGGGAGTAGAGCTGAGGGCTTCCGCCTGAGGCCTTGCCCCAGATTGTGTCTGTGGACCAGATGGAGCCCGTGTGCACCCCCCAGGGAGTGCTGATGGTGTATGCTGCTGTGACCTCCCCTGTGTTCCGCTCACTCTGCTGGGCAGCCGTTCCACCAACCGGGCTGTCGCACACAAGGTTAGTCTGGCCGCCCAGTCCCTGAGTCCAGGCAAAAGCCTGGGAGGCCAAGGTCCGAGCAAAGTTCCCCTAGGGCTATGACTATTAATTGGGTCTGCCAGGTGACTAGGATGGTGGGCGTGCCTGCCCGCGCTCCCTGAAAGCGCCGGGAGAGTCTGCTGTGCTAACAATCCCCTGGGCGGGTTGACTCACAGATGGCCCACCAAGCCGCCCAGTCCTTGGGGTCAGTCCTGTGCCTTTTGGGGCCTAGACCCCCGCTTTGTTAGCCTCAGGCTATGCCTGTTACAGGTTTGCCCGCCAGAGCTCTCTGTCGTTCTGCAGGCAAAATGGCGGAGGCGCGCGCAGGCCTGGGCAAAAAAAAACCCCTGGCTGGGTGGGCACCCCGATGGCCCCCCGGCCAGCCCAGGGCCTGGGTGCAGGCCAACGCCCGTCGGGCTCAGACCACCGCGGTGTTGGCCTCGGATTATGTTTGTGTACCTCAGTCTGTCCGATCCCCGGAGTCTGGAACCAAGATGGATGCACCTCTCCTGACTGGTGGGAGGCCGAGTTCTGAAGTGGCCTCCGTGCAGGAAAGGCGCAGCACAGCTGCAGCTGCTTGCCGCCCGGCTGGTCAGCGAAGTTCAGTGGTCGTGGGCGCAGGGCCTAACTGGTCCCTGTGTTGCCCTGGCTCCACTGCTGATGGCCCTTCAGCTGGACCAGCTACTGCTGCACTGCCTCCGCCGCCGCCGCGAGTGTCTGGTATTTAATTTTAAAAAATAATAAAAGTATATTTTTTATATTTGAATGTTTTAGTCTTTTGTTTTCAAGTCTCTGGATTATCAGTTTGTTTCCACTGTAATCCGATAAGATAAACTGAATTATTTTAATTACATTGTGCTTCTTAAGACTGTGTTTGTGACATATATACTATCAATTTCAGAAGCAGTTCCATGATCTGCTGAGGGCAAAAACAATGTATCTATTCAATGGAATATTTCTTTTTAGAAAACTGTTAATTCCCATTGATCTATGATGTGAGTTTGGCCTGACACTTCTTTATTGAAGTTTTTGTATAGAAAATTTCATAAAAGATGTAGGGTTTTTAAGGCACCTACTGTTAGTGTCAGGACCCACCTGAACTTTCATGCCTTTTCATTTTTGACATTGAGAGCATCAAAAATGATTCATATATAATTATATTAGGCTTATAGTACTGAAGAATTTTTCCTACTGTCAATACATAGTGTTGTTCCTTTTCCCATTTTACTATTTTGGCTTGATGTCTACTTTGCCACAATCAGAATCATGATCCCACCCCGTGTTCCAGTTTCCTTGATATATAGCTCATCTTCCATCTCTTGATCCTCATTTTGTGAGGTTCTTTGCTTATGATATGCATCTTTGGTATTCATTTTATGTTATTTTATTTTAATGAATGTTTTGCCTGCACTGTATGTATGTACACTCCCTGAATGCCAGGTGCCTGCAGAAGCCAGTAGAGGTTTTTTAGATTCCCCTAGAACTGGAGAAAAAATGTTTTTGAATTATCATGTGGTTGCTGGAAATTGAATTTTGGTCCCCTGCAAGAGCAACGAGTGCTCTTTACCAGAGCTATTGCTACAGTCTGGATCTTTGTTTTTGTGTCTATTATCTGATGAAATGAAGCTTTTTGCATTTAAGATGTTATGAATGTGCATACTTAAAGTTATTTTTGTTGTTTTAGCTGGTTGGAAGTTCTTTGTCTATTGTTAACATTAATGGTTTGTTTTTTTTAGTTTTCTGTATATTTTGGATTATTTTTTAGATTTTTCTCTTCTATTTCTCTCATGAATTTTGTTATTTACTGTAATACTTATTATAAATTAGTTTATTTTTTAATTCCTCTGCATAGAATATCCCTTTTAGTATGTTCTACAATTTTAGCTTGATTATCATTAATTGCCTTACCCAGGGGTTGTCCTAAAATGTCATATTTCTCCATGAATTTTACAGGCTAGATTGCCTTTTTGAACAGTTTTTGTTAGTAGTTGATTACCTTCAGGCTTGACATAAATTATTATATGCTTTCTTAGATTTGGGGGTTAAATAGAAAACTAATGTTAGTGAAATGTGATTGCCTTTGTAGGTCAGCTAAAATTTTCCCTGTATGGCTTATTTTAATATTGTATCCTTGTCTCATATTTTTCAAACCTTACTCTTGCTCTATTAACCGGGCAATTCTCTTTTCATATCTAACTGGGATTTTCAATTCCATGTAAATTTGTGTATCAATTTATTTTTCTGGATCTAATTTTCTGTTATTCTTTCATTGAATACATTGTCCATGCATTTGCAATTTATCTCAGTTCCTTCTTCACACTATAGATTCTGAGTTTTGAATACTTGAATGTATATCAATTGCATATTTTGACCATGTTCAATTTTTTCTTCGCATATATCTAAATGCATTGTTATCTTCTTGTCTTCCATTTCTGTTATTGCTTTTTCCTGCCTTTTCTAGTCTATTGATTATGTATTCTAGTGTGACTTTTATTTGTACTATTCTTATATTTCTAAGGATCTATTTTGTTCTTTTTTGGGCTCTCATATTCTTTGCTCAAGTTTTACTCTAGGATTTGAGTTTGTCTTCCAAATTGTTAAATATTTCATCTCCTTTGGTCAGATTGTAATCTAGCTCCTAAATTTGATTCCTTATTTCTTTGATCTGTTCATGAGTCCTCTGTATGGTTTTTAATACTTTTTGAAAGCAGTACTCTACATTTCTGCCATTTCACTGTACCATTATCTTTGTTTTCTGGTATTTAGAAGTTGTGAAGTTTAGATGTGTCAAAGTGCATTGTTTTAACATACTTTGTGTTTCTTTTATTTTGTATATTTATTAGCAGAAATGTAACCTGTGGTTTTTATTTTTCCTTGTGTTGATTCTTTTCTTTTCTTTTATTTTATGTCAGACCTGTTGAGATTTCATCACTTACATTTATGTACTTCTCTACTGTGTATAAGGTAACTAACAGCAGAAGTAAATAAAATGATTTGATAGCGTCTTTGTGTTAATGTTCAGTAGAAGAAAATTATGCTTATAATAAGATGCAAATGTGTTCTATGATACTAATTGTGTAAAAGTATTTAAGTACTAAGAGTCATAATAATGAAGAAGTAAGCAAGTATAACATTGAATAAAGTAAAACAAACAACAGTTTAAAAGACAAGAAGAGAAAGAATGTGAAAAGGAGAAGAGGAAATAAAGAATGGTTAGAAAAGTATATGGGTTAGAAGTCTGAGACATGCTAGATAAAACTGTATGGAACAGATACAGAAATGTGACAATTTATATCTGAATGAAAATAATTACCATAAAAATGAAAATAACAAATTTGGAATAAAATGAGTTGGAAGGCATGATAAACACCATTCAGGGTTTCCTTGTCCTTGGATTAATATGGTTTTACCCAATGCTCTTGGTTATTTGTATGGAGCATAATCTCAAGGCATTGGAGAATGAGACGTAGGCACAGGAGCTGGCATTAGTAGTTCAAACGTATCAAGTAGGTATTTTCTTCCTTTTTTGAGGAAATACTGTGTGCAGCTCTGCTTTCTGCATAAATTCTCCAGTTCCTGGTGACCTACATTCTAATTCCAAATGTGTCTCTGCATACTGGTGGTGATATATATTTCTTTCAAATTTCTGTCAAGACTTAACAAAGCTTTTGTTTACCTTTGTTGCTGAGCATTCTTTTCCTGGTTAGATCTCAGATTTATTTTTTCTACTCACTAAGGCAGGATATTTAGTCAGGTTATTCACTTTAAGTTGGTTCTGGCAATCCAAGCCTCATGTTCCTGCAAGCTTTTCCAACAGCTTTGGCCTTCCCATTCCTTGTATACTCTATATGCCACTACAGTTTGGTCAGCTTTTTGTTATTCATGAGGCCACACTGCCTAAAGTCAGAAGACAGCAAGAATAGGGCCTGAAGGCGTGGGTCCCAGGTTCCAATGAAAATGACTTTTGGCTCTGGCCCTGCTACCACTGTAGACACTCCATCTCCATCTTGTATTCTGCAATGTCTCCAGGCCTGTTGCTATGGTGCCCAACTGAATGTCATGCTAAAGCTAAAGCTATGCTAAAGAAAACAGGGAATGAATCAGGACTTCACAAGCCTAAACAAAGAACTAGAGGCAACTAGGGAATTCAGAGAGTAGGAGAAATCATCTTTCTTCCAGGAAGAGTATACCAGTTGATTTACCCAATACCAAATGTATAGACCGAACAGATTTTGTATAAATGTATATGGATATAATGACAATGAAAATAGAATCCATTAATTTGAAAGAGAGCAAAGAGGGGTACATAGGAGGATTTGAAAGGAGGAAAGAAAAAATGAAAAAAAATTTTCAATAACTTCTATACAATAACTTCAAAAGTAAAATAAAGAATAAAAATAAAACAGTTATGTATACACCTAGCTACACTAACCAAAAAAAAAAAAAAAAAATGTTACAGCAGGTGCTGGTGAGGATGTGGAGAAAGACGAACACTCCTCCACTGGTGGTGGGATTGAAAACTGGTATAACAAACTACTCTGGAAATACATTTGGCAGTTCCTCAGAAAATTGGACATAGTACTATTTGAGGACCCAGTTATACTACTCCTGTGCATATACCCAGAAGATACTCCAACATGTAATAAGGACACATGCTACACCATGTTCATAGCAGCCTTATTTATAATAGCCAGAAGCTGGAAAGAACCCAGATGTCCCTCACCAGAGAAATGGATAAAGAAAATGTGGTATATATACACAATGGAATATTATTCAGCCACTAAAAACAATGAATTCATGAAATTCTGAAGCAAATGGATGGAACTAGAAAATATCATCCTGAATGAGGTAACCCAATCACAAAAGAACACATATGGTATGCACTCACTGATAAGTGGATATTAGCCCAGAAGTTCAGAATACATAAGATACAATTTACAGACCAAATGAATCTCAAGAAGAAGGAAGAACAAAGTATGGATAATTTGGTCCTTCTTAGAAGGGGGAACAAAATATACATAGGAGGAGATACAGAGATCAAGTGTGTAATGGAGAGTAAATGAAAGGCCATCCAGAGACTGCCCAACCTGGGGATCCATTCCATACATAGACAACAAACCTAGACACTATTGCAGATGCCAACAAGTTTTTGCTGACAGGAGCCGGATTTAGCAGTCTCCTGAGAAGTTATGTCAGTACCTGACAAATACAGAGGTAGATGCTCTCAATCAACCATTGGACTGAACACAAGATGCCCAAGGAAGGAGCCAGAGAAAGGACTGAAGGAGATGAAGGAGCTTGCAACTCCATAGGAAGAACAATAACATGTACCAACCAGTACCCCCAGAGCTTCCAAAGACTAAAGCACCAACCAAAGAGTACATATGGAAGGAACCATGGCTCCAGGTGCATATGTAACAGAGGATGGCCTTGTTGGATATCAAAGGGAGGAGAGGCCCTTGGTCATGAAAAGGATCGTTGCCCCAGTATATGAGAATGCCAGGAAAAGGAAATGGGTGGGTTGTTGAGCAGGGGAAAGGAAGATGGTTTACAGGGTTTTGGGAAGAGAAAAGAGGAAAGGAGATAACGTTTGAAATGAAAATAAAGAAAATATCTAATAAAAAATTGAAAAAATAAAGATTAGAGGTAAAAATAAAATACTACTACAAATATTAATATATTCCAACATTTCATTGTGGAATATTTTAGAAAATTATATTGCAAGAATTTGAGAAATCTGGAAGTAATGTAGATGATTCTAGAAACACATGTCATCACCACATTGAACCAGTATAGCAAACCAAATATAACTGAATCTAAAATGAAAAATAGAATAAAACAGAAATAACCACCCAGGAAGCCCAAATACAAGTTTATTTTCACTGCTGAATTCTATAAGAAATTTAGAGCAGTATTAATGTCAGTATCCTATTTTTTTCCATAAGATAGAACATAAAGAGTGCTAGCAAGTTCCATTATATGAGGAAACTATGAACTTCATAACAGTACTAAGAGAGGTTCAAACAACAATGTAAGAAAGCAATGTACTAATTTCCTTCATAAAGACAGAGAAAATAAAGTAAACATTAACCAGTTTTGACAGCACATTCAAATGATCAAACTTGATTTTGAAATTGATTCCATTAAAGGATTCAAAAATAGATCAATATATTCTAACTAATGCATCTAATCCATCACAGAAACAGAATCAAGAACAGAAATTCACATAAGCATCTTAATAGATGTAGAAAACATTTTGACAGTATTAAACATCCATTCATAGGAAAATAAAGATATTCAACACACCTAATTATAAAAATATATGCAAATGACAACATCGTATACATTACAGTAAATGAGAAAAACCAAATTTTCAAAAATCAAGAATAATGCAGGACTGTAAAAATATTTGTTAAAATTTTAGCCAGGTCAATAAGACCTGGACAGAAACAATGGGGTGCAAGTAGAAGAGAGAAATATAAAAGAGAAATTTGCAGATGGTATGCACCTATATTGAAACATATCCTAAAGACGTCACTAGAAATACTGTAAATCTAATTAATATTTTATCAAACTATGAGGATATATAATTTAAAATGAATATAAGTAGCTTTTATGAATGCCAATAACAAACCTGCTGAGAACTAAATGTGGAAAACAATCATATTCATCATACCCTTAGCAAATAAAATAACCAGGAACAAACCTAACCAACTCTTGAATGAAAAGTATAAACCAAACCAATGAAAGAAATTGAACAAAGCAGCAAAAGATTTAATAACTTTGCAGATTAATAGAGCAACAGATACTTGAGTACCACAAAATAAACAAACTATAAATAATCAATATGAGATTGGAATATTTAGGTAAAAGAAAATGTTTTGTAAACATAGAAATTAAATGCATAAAATAACATGTGAAAATGCTTTTCATGCTTTGTTCACAACTGAAATTTCATTTGGAGAAAGAAAAGTGAAAATTAATTATTTGTCCCATGTGAATCTAGAGGAAAATCTTTGCTTTGTTTCTAGCATTCTCGGAAAAGAGTTTTTTTTCTACTGTTGTTGAACCACTTTAAATTCTATTTGTCACCAATTGGTGAAATAAACAACAAATAAACCAGTTTTGCCTTGTGTTCTACATGTTAAAATATAGTAACAGCTTGAGACTATTTTGATATAAATGGACTAACTGAGAAAGCCAACAAAAATTCTAGAAATAAAACATGTTCAAATAATTAAATTATGGTCTGTGAGCTAAATAATTAAAAAAGATTAAATGTGTATCAAAGTTATTAGGAGTTGAACACATACTCAAATAATTATGAAGAACGCTATCATGAAATCTGGCCAAATTTGGAAAACTGGTAAATGTTAAGAAGTTTTATAGGATCACTCTTCTTAATGTTTCACTGAGACTTGTTTTTGACTCATATTTTTTCCAATTCTCAATACTGAAATATGTTTAGATCAATTCATTACCATTCTTTCCCTGTAGGCCAACTAATGGCTCATGGATTTTAAGAAGTTTATTAGTAAATAAAAAAAAATCCCATTTATTTAATGCTTCAAGGCACCTTGTTTCTTTTGGTCTCTTCATCTGACCATGTCTGACATCTTGGACTCAAACTAAGAAAGATCTGTATTGATTTACAATCTTGTTAGATGGTAAGAACCCAATTTAGTCAAAAACTTTAATTATAACAATAATGTTGGCTACTAGTTTTCTCTATACTGCTTTTACTGTGTTTAGGTATGGGCCTTGAATTCCTGAGGTTTCCAAGATTTTACCATGAAGGGGTATTGAATTTTGGCAAATGTTTTCTCAGAAACTATTCACAACAATAAAAGAATTTCTGGGGGAACAACATTCCTATCCTTAAGCTGTGCTACAGAGTAATAGTGATAAAAACTGAATGATATTGGTATAGAGACAGGCAGTTAGAACAATGGAATAAAATGGAAAATCCAGAAATTATCCCAAACACCTATAATCACTCGATCTTTGACAATGAAGCTAAAACAATCTAGTGGAAAAGACAGCATTTACAACAAATGGCGCTGGTTCAACCGGCAGTCTGCATGTAGAATGCAAATCAATGCATTCTCATCTTCTTGTACAAAGCTCAAGTTCAAGTGGATCAAGGACCTTTATATAAAACCAGATACAGTGAATCTAATAGAAGAGAAAGTGAAGAACAACACATGGGCACAGGGTAAATTTTCCAGAAAAGAACACCAATGGCTTAAGCTTTAAATTCAAGAATCAACAAATGGGACCTCATAAAATTGAGAAGCTTCTGTAAAACAAAGGGCACTGTCAATAAGACAAAACTGCAACCAACCCTTTGGGAAAAGATCTTTACCAACCCTATATCCAAAAGAGGGCTAACATCCAATGCACACAAAGAAATCAAGAAGTTAGACTCCAGAGAAAGAAATAACTCTATTAAAAAAATGGGGGTACAGAGCTAAACAAAGAATTCTCAACCGAGGAATACTGGATGGCTGAGAAACACCTAAAGAAATGTTCAACATTTTTAATCATCAGGGAAATACAAATCAAAACACCCCTGAGATTGTACCTCACACCAGTCAGAAAGGCTAAAATAAAAAACTCAAGGGAAACCAGATGAGGTAGAAGATATTGAGAAAGAGGAACACTCCTCCACTGCTGGTGGAATTGCAAGCTGGTAAAACCAGTTTGGAAATCAGTTTGGCTGTTCCTCAGAAAAGTGGTCATAGTACTACCCGAGAACCCAGCTATACCACTCCTGGACATGTACCCAAAAGATTCTACAACATATAATAAGAACATATGCTCCACCATGGTAATAGCAGCCTTATAACAGTCAGAAGCTTGAAAGAACCCAGGTATTCATCAACACAGGAATTGATACTGAAAATGTGGTATATTTACACAAAGGAGTACTACTCAGCTATTAAAAACAATGACTTCATGAAATTCTTAGGAAAATGGATGGACCTAGAAAATATCATCCTGAGTGATGTAACCCAGTTACAAAAGAACACAAATGGAATGGACTCACTTATAAGTGGATATTAGCTCAAAAGCTCAGAATACACAAGATACAAATCACAGAACACATGAAGCTCAAGAAAAACGGAGACCAAAGTGTGGATACTTAGTTCATTCTTAGAAGGTGGAACAAAATTCTCAAGAGAGGAAATATGGAGATAAACTGTGGAGCAGAGGCATGCCTACTTTTTAAAACTTACAGATACTTTTTGTGTATATCACTGCTTTCTGTTCTGTGTTTTAATGGGTTTCTTCTGTATGAAAATGTATGTGTCTCTGCACCCACGTTTATTTTGCCTTTTCTTTGGCTCCTCCTCCTCCACCTCCTCTTCTTTCCTTTGTTTTGAAATATTCAGGGTTTTTTCCTTTTTCCTTTCTCCCTATTGTTCAGATCCCCATTAGTTTTCTAAACAGAGACAGAAAGAATATGGATTCTGATGGGAGAGGAGGCAGGGCACAGCTTTAAGTAGTTGGTTGAGAAAAATAAAATCAAACATACTGTATTGAAAAATATATTTTCTCATGTTCTAGTAGTGCTATCTATCATGGGCAAAAGCAGCAGCTGACATGGAGTGATGACTCCATTCTGTCTTCCCTGACAAGCCCAGATAAGACACTGGTTGGCATCTGACAGCTCAGTCACAAGGGATCTGTTTGTTGGCAGCACTGGCATCCTTGGCTATGATCTGACATTTTAAGCTGAGACCTCTTATTTAAAAAATTATATATAAGAGGGGCTTCCGGGCGGCCAGCGGGGAGAAGTCGGTGTGCTCCAGTGAATCCAGCAGGTCCCAGCGGGAGCCTTCGGGTGCCTGCTTTGGGATCTGAACTGCCAGGGCCACAGCGCTCGGTCTCCAGGAAGTGCAGGAGACCCAGTGTGCACCCAGAGGAAGTCTGGGAGCTCTCAGCACGGCTTGCTCCTGTGGCCCAGAGCTTGGGTCCCAGTCCTGAGGCCTCTGGCGGAAGCCCTCAGCTCTCTCTGCTTCCGGATCCAGATTAACCTGGGCTGCAACACCACATCTCCAGGTCCTGCAAGAGGCAAGAGGGGCTTCGGGGCAGCCAGCTGGGAGAAGTCGGTGTGCTCCATGAATCCAGCGGGCCCCAGCGGGAGCCTTCGGGTGTCTGCTTCTGGATCTGAACAGCCTGGGCAACAGCACCCTGTCTCCAGGCAGTGCAGGAGGTAAGCTGTGCACCAGAGGCCACCTGGGAAGGGGCAGCTTGCACTGGTGCGTCCAGCATTGACAACACCAACTAACACCAGTGAGAACTAGATGGCAAAAGGCAAACACAGGAACTTCACTAACAGAAATCAAGGCAATATGGCAACATCTGAACCCAATTCTCCTTTAACAGCATGCCCCGGATACCCCATCACACCAGTAAAACAAGATTTGGATTTAAAATCACTGGTCATGATGCTGGTACAGGAACACATGAAGGACATACGTAAAGAAACTCAGGAGAAAATGGATGAAAAGTTAGAAGCCCTTGCAAGGGAAACACAAAAACCATTGAAAGAAATCCAGGAGAATACAAAAGCCAATAATGAGGAAACACAAAAAACACTTAAAGAAATACAGGAGAACTTTGGTCAACAGGCTGAGGTCATGAAAGAGGAAACACAAAAATCTCTTAAAGAATTACAGGAAAGCACAAACAAGCAAGTGAAGGAGCTAAGCAAAACCATCCAGGATCTAAAATCAGAAGTAGAAACAACTAAGAAAACTCAAAGGGAGACAACTTTGGAGATAGAAAGCCTTGGGAAGAAATCAGGGGACAGAGATGCAAATATCAACAACAGAATACAAGAGATAGAAGAAAGAATCTCAGATGCTGAAGATTCCATAGAAACCATGGACTTAACAGTTATAGAAAATGCAAAAAGCAAAAAGCTTGTAACCCAAAATATCCAGGAAATCCAGGACACAATGAGAAGTCCAAACCTAAGGATTATAGGCATAGATGAGAGTGAAGATTTACAACTTAAAGGGCCAGCAAATATCTTCAATAAAATTATGGAAGAAAACTTCCCTAACGTAAAGAGAGAAATGCCCATGAATATACAAGAAGCCTACAGAACTCCAAACAGACTGGACCAGAACAGAAATACTTCCCGTCACATAATAATCAAAACAACAAATGTACTAAACAAAGAAAGAATATTAAAGGCAGTAAGAGAAAAAGGCCAAGTAACAGGTAAAGGAAGACCTATCAGAATCCCAGCAGACATTTCACCTGAGACTATGAAGGCTAGAAGGTCCCGGGAAGATCTCATGCAGACTCTAAGAGAACACAAATGCCAGCCAAAACTACTATATCCAGCAAAACTCTCAGTCACCATAGATGGAGAAACTAAGCTATTTCTTGCCAAAACTAAGTTTACCCAATATCTATCCACAAACCCAGCCCTACAAAGGATAATAGGAGGACAACACCAATACAAGGAGGGAAACTTCACCCTGGAAAAAGCAAGATAGTAACCTTTTATGAAACCCAAAAGAAGTTAAGCATTCAAATTTAAAAAATAACGTCAAAAATGACAGGAAGTAACTATCACTATTCCTTAATATCTTTTAACATCAATGGACTTAATGCCCCAATAAAAAGACACAGACTAACTGACTGGATACGTATACAGGACCCTACATTTTGCTGCTTACAGGAAACACACCTCAGGGTCAAAGACAAACACTACCTTAGAGTAAAAGGCTGGAAGACAATTTTACAAGCAAATGGTCTCAGGAAACAAGCTGGCGTAGCCATTTTAATATCAGATAAAATTGACTTTCAACCCAAAGTCATCAAAAGAGACTCTGAGGGACACTTCTTGCTGGTCAAAGGAAAAATACAACAAGAAGAGCTCTCAACCCTGAACATCTATGCTCCAAATGCAAGGGCACTCTCTTTCGTAAAAAAAAACTTTATTAAAACTCAAAGCACACATTGCACCTAACACAATAATTGTGGGTGACTTCAACACTGCACTTTCCTCAATGGACCGATCAGGAAAACAGAAACTAAACAGGGACACAATGAAACTAATTGAAGCTTTGGACCAATTAGATGTAACAGATATATATAGAACATTCTATCCTAAAGCAAAAGAATATACCTTTTTCTCAGCACCTCATGGTACCTTCTCCAAAATCGACCATATAATTGGTCACAAGACAGACCTCAACAAATATAAGAAGATCGTACTAATCCCATGCCTCCTATTAGATCACTATGGAGTAAAAGTGGTCTTCAATAGCAACAAAAAGAACAGAAAACCCACATACACCTGGAAACTGAACAATATTCTACTCAATGATACCTTGGTCAAGGAAGAAATAAGTAAAAGAAACTAAAGACTTTTTAGAACACAATGAAAATGAAGACACAACATACCCAAATCTATGGGACACAATGAAAGCAGTGCTAAGAGGAAAACTCATAGCCCTGAGTGCCTCCAAAAAGAAAATGGAGAGAGCATACTTTACCAGCTTAATGACACACCTGAAAGCCCTGGAACAAAAAGAAGCTATTTCACCCAGGAGGAGTAGAAGGCAGGAAATCATCAAACTCAGGGTTGAAATCAATCAAGTAGAAACAAAAAGAACCATACAAAGAATCAACAAAACCAGGAGCTGTTTCTTTGAGAAAATCAACAAAATAGATAAACCCTTAGCCAGACTGACCAAAGGGCACAGAGAAAGTATCCAAATTAACAAACTTAGAAATGAAAAGGGAGATATAACAACAGAAACTGAGGAAATCCAAAAAATCATCAGATCCTACTACAAGAGCCTGTACTCAATACAACTGGAGAATCTGGAGGAAATGGACGATTTCCTTGACAGATACCAAATACCAAAATTAAATCAGGACCAACTACACCATCTAAACAGTCCCATAATGCCTAAAGAAATAGAAGGAATCATAGAAAGTCTTCCAACCACGAAAAGCACAGGACCAGATGGTTTCAGTGCAGAATTCTATCAGACCTTCAAAGAAGAGTTAACACCAATACTCTTCAAACTATTCCACAAAATAGAAACAGAAGGAACACTACCCTATTCCTTCTACGAAGCCACAATTACGCTGATACCAAAACCACACAAAGATCCAACAAAGAAAGAGAACTTCAGACCAATTTCCCTTATGAACATCAATGCAAAAATACTCAATAAAATTCTTGCCAACCGAATCCAGGAACACATCACAACGATCATCCACCACGATCAAATAGGCTTCATCCCAGGGATGTAGGGTTGGTTCAATATACAGAAATCCATCAATGCAATCCACTACATAAAAAAAAACTCAAGGAAAAACACCACATGGTCATTTCATTGGATGCTGAAAAAGCATTTGACAAAATTCAGCATCCTTTCATGCTTAAAGACTTGGAGAGAACAGGAATTCAAGGCCCATACCTAAACATAGTAAAAGCAATATACAGCAAACCGGTAGCCAGCATCAAACTAACTGGAGAGAAACTTGAAGCAATCCCACTGAAATCAGGGACCAGACAAGGCTGACCCCTTTCTCCTTATCTTTTCAATATTGTACTTGAGGTACTAGCTCGGGCAATTTGACAACAAAAGGAGGTCAAAGGGATACAAATTGGAAAGGAAGAAGTCAAACTATCATTATTTGCAGACGACATGATAGTCTACCTAAGTGACCCAAAAACCTCCACTAGAGAGCTCCTACAGCTGATAAACAACTTCAGCAAAGTGGCAGGTTATAAAATCAACTCAAGCAAATCAGTGGCCTTCCTATACTCAAAGGATAAGCAGGCTGAGAAAGAAATTAGGGAAATGATCCCCTTCACAATAGCCACAAACAGTATAAAGTATCTTGGGGTGACTCTTACCAAACATGTGAAAGATCTGTATGACAAGAACTTCAAGACTCTGAAGAAGAAAATGGAAGAAGACCTCAAAAAATGGCAAAACCTCCCATGCTCATGGAACGGTAGAATCAATATAGTTAAAATGGCCATTTTGCCAAAAGCAATATACAGATTCAATGCAATACCCATCAAAATCCCAACTCAATTCTTCACAGAGTTAGAAAGAGCAATTATCAAATTCATCCAGAATAACAAAAAACCCAGGATAGCTAAAACTATTCTCAGTAACAAAAGAAAGTCTGGGGGAATCAGTATCCCTGACCTCAAGCAATACTACAGAGCACTAGTGTTAAAAACGGCATGGTACTGGTACAGTGACAGGCAGGAGGATCAATGGAACAGGATTGAAGATCCAGAAATGAACCCACACACCTATGGCCACTTGGTCCTCGACAAAGAGGCTGAAAACATCCAATGGAAAAAAGATAGCCTTTTCAACAAATGGTGCTGGTTCAACTGGAGGTCAGCATGCAGAAGAATGCGAATTGATCCATCCTTGTCTCCTTGTACTAAGTTCAAATCCAAATGGGTCAAGGACTTCCACATAAAGCTAGACACTCTGAAGCTAATAGAAAAGAAACTGGGGAAGACCCTTGAGGACATAAGTACAGGGAGAAAGTTTCTGAACAGAACACCAATAGCATATGCTCTAAGATCAAGAATTGACAAATGGGACCTCATAAAACTACAAAGTTTCTGTAAGGCAAAGGACACCATCAAGAGGACAAATCGGCAACCAACAAATTGGGAAAAGATCTTCACCAATCCTACATCAGATAGAGGGCTAATATCCAATATATATAAAGAACTCAAGAAGTTAGACTCCAGAAAACCAAACAACCCTATTAAAAAATGGAGTACAGAGTTAACCAAAGAAATCTCACCTGAAGAACTTCGGATGGCGGAGAAGCATCTTAAAAAATGCTCAACTTCATTAGTCATTAGGGAAATGCAAATCAAAACAACCCTGAGATTTCATCTTACACCAGTCAGAATGGCTAAGATTAAAAATTCAGGAGACAGCAGGTGTTGGAGAGGGTGTGGAGAAAGAGGAACACTCTTCCACTGCTGGTGGGGTTGCAAATTGGTACAACCACTCTGGAAATCAGTCTGGCGGTTCCTCTGAAACCTGGGCACCTCACTTCCAGAAGATCCTGCTATACCACTTCTGGGCATATACTCAGAGGATTCCCCAGCATGTAATAAGGATACATGTTCTACTATGTTCATAGCAGCCCTATTTATAATCGCCATATGCTGGAAAGAACCCAGGTATCCATCAACAGAAGAGTGGATGCAAAAATTGTGGTATATCTACACAATGGAGTACTATTCAGCCATTAGAAACAATGAATTCATGAAATTCTTAGGCAAATGGATGGAGCTAGAGAACATCATACTAAGTGAGGTAACCCAGACTCAAAAGGTGAATCATGGTATGCACTCACTAATAAGTGGATATTAACCTAGAAAACTGGAATACCCAAAACATAATCCACACATCAAATGAGGTACAAGAAGAAAGGAGGAGTGGCCCCTTGTTCTGGAAAGACTCAGTGAAGCAGTATTCATCAAAACCAGAACGGGGAAGTGGGAAGGGGTGGGTGGGAGGACAGGGGGATAGAAGGGGGCTTACGGGACTTTCGGGGAGTGGGGGGGCTAGAAAAGGGAAATCATTTGAAATGTAAATAAATTATATCGAATAAAAAACAAAAGTCAAAATATCAGGACTTGAAAAAAATGAAAAAAATTATATTGAATAAAAAATTAAATAAATAGACTCTACTGGTCCATGAACCAAAAAAATTATATATATATATATATATATATATATATATATATATATATATATATATATATATATATACACACACACACAAGTACAATTGGAGAGTATAAATTTGTTTTGGAAGTGCTGCTCATGTATGAAGCTGTAAACTAGTTTTAAATAAGGTAATTCTGCATTCAGTTATTTCATTTCACCTATATAATTTAATCCTGTGATTTTCAAATGAATGAATTCTGAGAAAATCTGTACAATTTTTCTTTAAGTATTATTATACTGAACAAAATAAACCAGCTATTGAAGACTTCAGTAATATATGTTGTCACTTGAATAAAATGTGGAAAAGTTATGACTAATGAATAATTATTTGTTGACCACAGATGTTGCGTGGAGGATAAATGACAAACAGCACAAAAAAAGTAAAAGAAAACGTGTTATCTAGCATACTTAAGTAATAAAACAAATTGGTATCTTTTTCTGAAAGAAACTTAAATTGTGGTGATTGACATTGTTTCCTCTTCTTTTGAGACAACTTGGATTTGTTGAAGAGTTTGTTCTATGATGAACTTGCTCTGTCACTTCTGGTCTGTGATGAGACAGCAATGATTTAAGGAGTTTGTCAAAGCAGTTTGCTTCTTCACTAAGAAATCAAACTTAGAAATGAGTTTAATTCCATCCCCTTTAATGAAAGCCTCCAATTAGAAGAACATTTGACACTACACCCCCATATTTCATGCTTCCCATTACCTCCTAGTAGCATCAAGAAGGGGACCAAGCCTTTACCCTGTAATTTCCAAACAATTGAACTATCAGACAACAATTGACTAAAATTGCACACTTTTGCTGTTCATGATATAAACATGAATATCATTTATTCTGAAGAGATCATTAGTAATTTAGCAAAGTTCATTAATTCTGGTTAAGTTTGCATCATATGAATATATCTTCCTCTGCCCTAGCCACCTTTCCCATTTCCACTTAAACTTCACTATTTCCCTTTTATTCCTCACATCAGCTGTGTTCTGTTACTCTCTGCACCAATGATCCAATCTTAGTTTTCTGGATTCTTCAAGTATGTCAAATTAATCAGCCAAACTAAAAAATTCAGTGCTATGATCCACATACGAATAAGAACACGTGATGATTTTCTTTCTCAAGCTGGGATACATCACTCAATATATTTTGCAGCTTGATCCATTGATCTAACCATACATAAAAATGTCCACAAGTGAAATAGTCATAATAATTTCTGAAATAAATACAATTTCAATGAGCACCATTATTAATCTTAAGATAGTAACTCAGTTTTAGAATCAGTATCATTTCACCTGCAACAACATCTGCTACTTATTCATAGAATTTGCTTGTAAAAAAGCTATTTACAGTTTACTAAAATGTAAGCTTGAAGAAAAATTCAGTGATTTTTAACATAGGGGTATTATTCAGAGAATCACTACTATATATTTAGTGAAGTTTATCTTTCTATAATTTACAATTTTGTCTGTAATAAATTTTCTGAAACATAATCAGAACAATTAGTTACCTATGTACAGAAATAGTTCAGTTGGTTTGTTCCCTTAGTGTACTGAGTAATTTTAATATCTGGGACATTTCTGTAACATTATGGATAATCAATGGGATAAAAATTAATGTTTCTTACATGATTTCTTCACACATTCTCAGCCCCTGAAAATATACAGAAAGAAATAAAAAAGAGAAATTTCAAATAAACACTTTTAGGTGTAAAGTAAGTCAAATGTTTGCATGTTTGCTTTTTTATTAGGTATTTGCTTTATTTACATTTCAAATGTTATTCCCTTTCCTTACTTCTCCAAAAACCCGCTATCCCATCTCCCTTCCCCCTGCTTATCAACCCACACACTCCCACTTTTCTGACCTGGCATTCCCCTACACTGGAACATTGAGCCTTCACAGGACCAATGGCCTCTCCTCTCACTGATGTCTGAAAAAGCAATCCTCAGCTACATATGTGGCTGGAGCCATGGGTCCCTCCATTTGTACTCCTTGGTTGGTGGTTTAGTCCTTGGGAGTTCTGGGAGTACAGGGTGGTTCATATTGTTGTTCCCCTTATGGCACTGCAAACTGTTTAGCTCCTTGGGTCCTTTCTCTAGCTTCTCCATTCGGGACCCTGTGCTCAGTCCATTGGTTGGTTGTGAATATCAATGCAACAATACTCAATAAAATTCTTGCCAACTGAATCCAAAAACACATCAAAATGATCATCCACCACGATCAAGCAGGCTTCATCCTAGGGATGTAGGAATGGTTCAATATATGAAAATACATCAAAGTAATCCACTGCATAAACAAACTCAAAGAAAAAAAAACACATGATCATTTCATTAGATGCTGAGAAAGCATTTGAGAAAATCCAACAACCCTTCATGATAAAAGCATTAGAAAGATCAGGAATTCAAGGCCCATACTTTAACATAGTAAAAGAAATATACAGAAAACCAGTAGCCAACATCAAATTAAATGGAGACAAATTTGAAGCAATCCAACTAAAATCAGGGACTAGATAAGACTGTCCACTCTCTCACTACCTGTTCAATATAGTATTCAAAATCCTAGCCAGAGAAATTAGATAACAAATGGAGCACAAAGGGATACAAATTGGAAAGGAAGAAGTCAAAATATCAAATTTGCAGATGATATAATAGTCTACTTAAGTGACCCCCAAAACTTCCACCAGAAAACTCCTACATCTGATAAACAACTTCAGCAAAATGGCTGGATGTAAAATCAACTCAAGCAAATCAGTAGCCTTCATCTACTCAAAGCATAAAGAGCCTGAGAAAGAAATTAGGGAAACAACACCCTTCACAATAGTCACAAATAATATAAAATACCTTGGTGTGACTCTAACCAAGCAAGTAAAAGATCTGTATGACAAAAACCTCAAGATGTTTACTTTTATAAGTCATTTGAGATGGAGATTAAGTTGAATTCTTAGATCAATTTCGGTACTATGGATATTCTCACAATATTAATCCTATCAATCCATATGCATATGAGGTCTTTTGATCTTGTATCTTCTCCAATATATTTTTCAAGGAGTTTAATACTTTTACTCTGAAGGTCTTTCATTTCCTTGGCTATGTTTATTCCTACCTAGAAAAGTTAGTTGCCTATGCATATAAAATAGATGCCTTACAAAGTTATTGAGAATGCTATTCCTTCTCCAGTTTTTTTCATAATTATTGTAATTTATATACTCAAAGTCTACAGAATTTTGTGAAGTAATTTGGTATCTTTTTACCATGTTAAAGAGAGTATTTTATACAGAGAATTAAATGACATGTTTGTATATCTTTTACTTGTCTTTCTATGTATGCTAAGACTACAGATACTATATTGAACAAAAGTGGAAAGGAAGCACAGAATGGACATCTTTGCCTTGTTTCTCACTTTCGTGCAAAGACTTTCAGCAAGGCATTGGCTGTGGGCTTTGTGAATATTATTTTTACTATAGGGAGTATGTCTTGTGTTTCCCTAAATTTTCTGGGCCATTTATCATGAAGTGATATTGGTTTATTTTCCAAAACCCTTTCCATATCTAATGATAAAACCGTGTTCTTTCTGTTCTTGAGGAAGATTATCATTGTTGATTTATCTTTGTTTAACCACAACTTCATCTCTGGGTTCATTTATACACCAACATATTATTGAGCTATAAAGGAAAACAAAACTATAAAATTTGCATGCAAATAGAAGGACCTGGAAACATTCATGCTGAGTGAGTAATTTAAAATCAGGAAGTAAAACATTGCACATTTTGTTATTTGTTGATCTTAAGATTTAAGTGTTCAGAATCATATATTTCATTTGGAATAGCATTGCAAGTCTAGAAAATAGTAAAATGCCATGGAGGGAAGTGAGATTTCAAAGGTGGGGAGATAGATTATGATGATGACTTAAAGTGGGAGGACTAATTTGAAGAGTATTGGTGTTAGGTCTTCTTTGAAGGTCTGTTAGACCAGGACAGAGAAAAGGGAGGGGGAAAGATAGGAGGATGAATGGAGAGAAGAGGACTTATGGGACATATGGGGAGGGGGGAACTTGGAAAGAGGAAAGCTTTTGGATTGTAAACAAAAAATATAGAAAATAAATATATATATTAAAAAAGAATAAAAAGAATTCTGCAATGAAACCATCTGGTCTTGTGCTTTTTCTTTGGTTGGAAGACTTTCTATGACTCCTTCTATTTCTTTAGGTGTTATGAGACTGTTTAGATGATCTATTTCATACTGATTTAATTATTTGATATCTGTCTAGGAAACTGTCCATTTCTTCCAGATTCTCCAGTTGTATTGAGTGTAGGCTTTTATAGTAGGATCTGATGATTTTTTGAATTTCCTCAGTTTCTGTTGTTATATCTCCCATTTCATTCTAATTTTGTTAATGTTGATATTGTCTCTGTGCCCTTTGGTTAGTCTGTCTAAGGGTTTATCTATTTTGTTGATTTTCTCAAAGAACCAGCTCCTAGTTTTGTTGATTCTTTGTATGGTTCTCTTAGTTTCTACTTGATTGATTTCAGCCCTGAGTTTGATGATTTCCTGTCTTCTTCTCCTCCTGGATGAATTAGCTTCTTTTTTTTCCAGGGCTTTCAGGTATGCTGTTAATCTGCTAGTGTATGCTCTCTCCATTTTCTTTTTGGAGGCATTCAGGGCTATGAGTTTCCCTCTTAGCACTGCTTTCATTGTGTCCCATAGATTCGGGTATGTTGTGCCTTCAATTTCATTAAATTCTAAAAAGTCTTTGATTTTTTTTCTTTCCTTCTTCGGCCAAGGTATCATTGAAAAGAGTATTGTTCAGCCTCCATGTGTATGTGGGCTTTCTGTTGTTTTTGTTGCTATTGAAGACCACTCTTATTCCATAGTGATCTGATAGGAGGCATGGGATTAGTTCAATTTTCTTATATTTGTTGAGGGCTGTCTTGTGACCAATTATAGAAACAGAAGTAACACTACCCAACTCATTCTATGAAGCCACAATCACACTGATACTAAAACAACACAAAGATCCAACAAAGAAGGAGAACTACAGGCCAATTTCTCTTATGAATATCAATGCAAAAATACTCAATAAAATTCTTGCCAATCGAATCCAAGAACACATCAAAAACATCATTCACCGTGGTCAAGGAGGCTTCATCCCAGGGATGCAGGGATGGTTCAATATATGGAAATCCATCAATGCAATCCACTACATAAAGAAATTCAAATAAAAAAGCCACATGGTCATTTAATTAGATGATGAAAAAGCATTTGACAAAATTCAGCATCCTTTCATGCTAAAAGACTTGGAAAGAATAGGAATTCAAGGCCCATACCTAAATATAGTGAAAGCAATATACAGCAAACCAGCAGCCAACATCAAACTAAATGGAGAGAAACTTGAAGTAACCTCACTAAAATCAGGGACTAGACAAGGCTACCCCCTCTCTCCATATCTTTTCAATATAGTACTTCAAGTTCTAGCTAGAGCAATTAGAAACATAAGGATGTCAAAGGGATACAAATTGGAAGGGAAAAAGTCAAACTATCACGATTTGCAGATGATATGATAGTATACTTAAGTGACCCCAAAAACTCCACCAGAGAACTCCTACAGCTGGTAAACAACTTCAGCAAGGTGGCTGGTTATAAAATCAACGTAAGCAAATCAGTAGCCTTCCTATATTCAAAGGATAAGCAGGCTGAGAAAGAAATTAGGGAAATGACACCATTCACAATAGCAACAAACAATAAAAGTATCTTGGTGTCACTCTAACCAAACAAGTAAAAGTTCTGTATGACAAGAACTTTAGGTCTCTGAAGAAGGAAATCGAAGAAGTCCTCAGAAAATGGAAAAATCTTCCATACTCATGGATTGGCAGGATTAATATAGTAAAAAGGCCATCTTGCCAAAAGCAATCTACAGATTCAATGCAATCTCCATAAAAATCCCAAATCAGTTCATCATAATGTTAGAAGGAAAAATTCTCAAATTCATCTGGAATAAAAAAAAAAAAACAACAAAAAAAATCAGGATAACTAAAACTATTTTCAACATTAAAAACCTTCTGGGGGAATCAGTATCCCAGACCTCAAGCAGTACTACAGAACGATAGTGTTAAAAACTGCATAGTATTGGTACAGTGACAGGCAGATAGATCAATGGAATAGGATTGAAGACCCAGAAATGAACCCACACACCTATGGTCACGTGAACTTTGACAAAGGAGCTGAAAACATCCAGTGGAAAAAAAGATAGCCTTTTCAACAAATGGTGCTGGTTCAACTGGAGGTCAGCATGCAAAAGAATGCAAATTGATCCATTCCTTTTTTTTTTTTTATTTTCATGGGGGCCTTTATTTCTCTTTATTTCTCTCTATTATTTTTTTTCTGCATGAGGTAGACACCGAAATTTCTTTTTTTTTTTTTTTTTTTTTTTTTTTTTGTTGATCCATTCTTATCTCCTTATACTAAGCTCAACTCCAAGTGGATCAAGGACCTCCATATAAAACCAGACACACTGAAAGTAATAGAAAAGAAACTGGGGAAGGCCCTTGAGGACATGGGCAAAGGGAAAACGTTCCTGAATAGAACATCAATAGCGTATGCTCTAAGATCAAGAAGTGACAAATGGGACCTCATAAAATTACAAAGTTTCTGTAAGGCAAAGGACACCATCAAAAGGACAAAATGACAACCAACAAATTGGGAAAAGATCTTCAGCAATCCTATATCCGACAGAGGGCTAATATCCAAGATATACAAAAAACTCAAGAAGTTAGACTCCAGAGAGCCAAATAACCCTATTAAAAATATGGTACAGAGCTAAACAAAGAATTTTCACCTGAAGAACTTCAAATGGCTGAGAAGCACCTTAAGAAATGTTCAGCATCATTAGTGATTAGGGAAATGCAAATCAAAACAACCCTGAGATTTCACCTCATACCAGTCAAAGTGGCTAAGATTAAAAACTCAGGAAACAGCAGGTGTTGGAGAGGATGTGGAGAAAGAGGAACACTCCTCCACTGCTGGTGGGATAGCAAGTTGGTACAACCACTCTGGAAATCAGTCTGGCGGTTCCTCAGAAAACTGGGCAGAACACTTCTGGAAGACACTGCTATACCACTCCTGGGCATATACCCAGAGGATTCCCCAGCATGCAATAAGGATACATGCCCCACTATGTTCATAATAGCCTTATTTGTAATAGCCAGAAGCTGGAAAGAACCGAGATGTCCCTCAATGGAGGAATGGATGCAGAAAATGTGGTATATTTACACAATGGAATATTACTCAGCAAGTACAAATAATGAATTCATGAAATTATTAGGCAAATGTTTGGATCTGGACAATATCATCCTAAGTGTGGCAACCCAATCCAAAAAGAACACACATGGAATGCAGTCACTGATAAGTGGATATTAGCCCAGAAGCTCTTAATACCCAAGACACCATTCACATATCAAATCATTCTCAAGAAGGAAGGAGCTGGCCCTGGTCCTGGAAAGGCTTAATGCAGCATTGTAGGGAAATACCAGGACAGAGAAGTGGGAGGGGGATGATTGGAAAATGGGCAGAGGGAAGAGGGCTTATGGGACTTATGGGGAGAGGGGAACCAGGAAAGGGCAAATCAATTGGAATGTAAACAAAGAATATAGAAAATAAAACAAACAAAACCAAAAAAAAAAAAAAATAAAGTGGGAGGAGGCGGTTAAATTGGAAAGATGGAATGTGGATAGTTAAATTAGATGGAGAATTGGAGGAACCACTCTAAGAACAGATAAGGAGAGGTATAAGTGATACTTAGTAACTTTCCAATATATATACATATACATACACATACACATCACATACACATGCTCATACTCATACACATACACTCATATATGTATGTATAGTATGTGTGTGTATATATGTGTGTGTGTATATATGTCTATATATTGAGAGGGATAGAGTGTGAGAGAGAGAGAGAAAGAGAAAGAAGAGAGAGAATCATAATGGAGTTATTTTATTCTGTTAGTAATGCTTGCATCTGTAGTTTCTGTTCTTTTACCTAGACTGTTCATCTAAAGGATCCCCTCAGTTTATATTTTCTTTATTGCTTTTATTACCATTTTTTGGTCTTGAACAGTTTTATTAATTTACTTTATCTGGTGTGTGTGTGTGTGTGTGTGTGTGTGTGTTTGTGTGTTTTCCAGGATATCTTTAAGAGATTTTTTCATTTTCTCTGTAAGGGCCTATGTAAACTTCATATGGCTGGTGTTAAGGTCATTTTCTTGTGCTTCAGCTTTGTTGGAATGTCCAGGACTTGCTTAAAGAGGGCAAGTGCTGATCTCTGGTTGTTGTTGGTTATGTTCTTACCCTGGACTCTAGTCATGTGAGTTGGAGTATATACAGATTAGGTTGCAGATTTTTGAGTTTATCTTTTGAATAGGTGTTTTATTTTCCCTTGGTTTCTGTTTACTGTTTAGTCATCTGACTTGAGTGGCCTGTGGTCCTGGTGACCAGAGGGTCTTCAGGTCCAGTGGAATTTCTCTGCTGGGGTTTTGGGTACTGTCTTACATTTGAGGTTCTTGGCTTCTGGGACCTGTCATGGTCTGTGATGTTCTTCATATCAGCTTGGCATCTGGGGTTCCAGGTACTCAGGTGGCCTCTTGGTTTCTGGGTACTGGCTTGGTTTCTGGGGTACTTCATACTGGCTTGGTTTCCATAAGAACAGGGGACATGTGTTGGAGTTGTGGGACTGAGGTTCCTAATACCAGCATGGCTTCCAGTAGAGCAAGGGTTCATTGTTAGATTTGTGGGTGAGGATATGGAGCCAAGAAGCGGTGATGTTGTTGAAGATAACTGAGATAGCAGTGTTAGTAGAAGATAGGCTGTGTTGTACCTCATGTTCTTAGTACCAATGTGACCTCTTGTAGAGCAGGAGTCTTCTGCCAGAGTTGTGGGATGGAATTACTTTATTATGTGGAGAGATACTGCACCCTAAGAAAAATGCTTAATTTCATAGATGGGTTACTTCTTTTGTAGTTGTTGTCTAGTGAGAACTCAAAGGCCCACCAAAGAGTGCTGGTTATTGTCATTGCTTTTGGTTACCCTCCAGAAATTGATAGTAAGGCCCTATGGTTGAAAATGACAATACCATATAACTAAGTATTAGAACACGCAGCAATCAAGCTACTCACCTGAAAGAGTCATCTCTTTAGGCTACATTTCACAGTGCTATAGATTCTATCAGAGAAACAAAGACATCATCAATTTTAATTAAATGTAAACCCTAGAAGACCAGACTTGTAAGGCATGACCCTTGATGTAATTATAAAATGGATACCACAGGATTAAGCAGTTGCCTTCTGATTTAATATTATTCAGTCGCAGCAAATGAAACTCATGGCTGGCACAAGTACCTGGAAAAGAACAGGCCCCTTGGTAGAAGCTACCACTGTTTTCTGCAAAATGGACTTGGTATTAAATCAACTACTAATCTTGTGATACTCATACCCTCGGCTCCATAAGCTCAGGGATGGATGAAGAAGAGGGCAGAATATTTCAAGAGCAAGGGATGGTAGATAGTTTTAATAAACTGTATTCCTGACATGACTGGTCAAGTGCAAATATGAGCTCAGAGCTTCAATAAACCCTGTTGAATTTGAAATATGAAATTCCTTCAAGGAGATGGTAAGTGGTCATGAAGTTCTACCTCCTAACTGAGGAGCTATTGGAAATTTTCTAATCAAGGGCAAATCAATACTAAAAGGGTCACATACTCTAAAGGAATTCCATTCATACAAGAAGATATAAGCATCCTCAGAGCAAATTGGAGCAAATGTGTTTTTAATAAAAGAACTGCTATTTGGATGTGTAGGCAAGGGGGAAATGGATCTTCAAGGAATTGAAAAAGGAGAGAATATAATAAATAACCATGGTTTGAAGTTCTGAAAATAGGTAAAATTATTTTAGAAACCTAAGATGGAACCATATTTTTTGCACTCATAGGACATACAGGGGTATGTTAATGTGACAGTTTATACAATGTGTAGATATCACATCATTGCAATGTCCATAAAAGTAAACCACCCAGGTGATATATCATGCTGTAATCAGTTAATTTCATGTCCTCACATCATAAACACCAAAAGTAGTTAAAAAATTTTACCCATCAAGATAACTCACAAATACATATTTTATAAGCTATGACTTCTGGAGAGTATTAAATTAACATCAACAAAGGTTTTGTGAATTCTACAATAAATAACTATTTATTTTTGTTTCTATTATTTCTAACATATTTGACCCACAAGTCATTTTCTTGAAGAATACTGATTAACAACCAAAGAATCTTTGTTTCCTGTGATTGACTTACAGAAATTGTGTGCAAGATCAGTATTTACTAGAACCATATTTCTTTGAAACCAAAATTTCCTAGAGAAAGAAAACTTTATATTCTAGCTATTTTACATCGCTGTGATTTGAAACATAAGTCAAAAAGAACAAGTATCTGCAAAAGAACATGCCCCAGGGTAGAAGCTACCACTGTTTTTATCTACTAAATGGGCATGGTATTAAACCAACTACTAATCTTGTGATTGTCAGACTTTAATCTAATTCTTAACCCATCAGAGAAATTTCTACATTTAATAGATTGCAATCAACACAAAGACATACAACTTGAGAAATGGGGGAAAATGTTCAATTAATTTTACTTATTATAGTCCTTGATTGAAGGAAGTCAGAGCAGAAACTCAAGTGGAAGCTTGAAGCAGAAACCATAGAGGGAACTGCTTGGTGATTTTCTTTCTGATTCATAATTAATTACAACACACACACACACACACACACACTGACATATGCATGTATATTTTTCCACCGTAGGATGACTCTTTTTTTATTTTAGAAATGGCAAATATCCAGGGAATCCACCATAGACATGATTACAGGGTAATTGATTCTAGGAAATTATCAACTGAGGCTTTTCTTTCAGCTGACTATATGGCAGGAGATGCTGACAATTAATTCTTGGTAGGACACTACACTCCTTGACAATGTGACACACAAACACATCACTTTTAAATAATAGTCAATTTCTTGATTCCACAATTTGATGTTAATTCTATACTATAAAACACACCAGAATTTTGAAAGTATCTCACAGTCATTAAATAATTTTGACATTTTAAAAGCCTAAACTTTTTTAAAAATCCAGTCTCGTAAGTATAGATTCAATTAAGAAAAAAAGTTATATATTTTTTTTCTATTTAAAAAGGGAAATACTTGATCTTGGTTCTCCGACTCCAGAGAGATCAGACAGACTGAGGTATGCAAATATAACCCGAGGCCAACATCGCGGGGGTCTAAGACCGACTGGCATTGGCCTGCAGCCAGGTCCTGGGCTGTTGGGGGTGGGGCATCGGGGCGCCAACCCAGACAGGAGGTTTTTTCCCCCAGCCCAGCGTGCGCACTGCCATTTTGCCTACAGGACTCCAGAGAGGGCTAGCAGGCAAAGCCGACTAACAGGCATAGCCCGAGGCTAACATAGCGGGGGTCTAGGCCCCAAAAGGCCCTGGACTGACTCCAGGAACTGGGCTGCTCGGTGGGCCATCTGTGTGTCAACCTGGCCAGGAGGTTGTAAGCCCAGCAGACTCTCCCGGCAATTTCAGGGAGCACGCCCCGCCATGCTGGCCACCTGACAGACCCAATTAACAGTCATAGCCCAAGGGGAACTTTGCTCGGACCTTGGCCTCCCAGGCTTTTGCCTAGACTCAGGGCCTGAGCAGCTAGGCTAGCCTTGTGTGCACCAATCCGGTTGGGAGATCCGGCTGCCCAGCAGTGATCAGCATTCAGAAAATGTCCCCGAAGCATACACCCTTCAGCACTCCCTGAAGGAGCAAACAAGCACCATCTGGTTCACAAACACAATCTGGGGCAAAGCACACTAGGGCTGCAAGGGCACCCAAGAGGAAGACAGCACATCAGCAATCTGCTACAGGGGAAACCAAGCCATCCAGTGTTGAAGAAATAGCCCCAGAGCCCCTCAGGAGGCTTAAATACCAGCCAGAGACAAGACCAACTAACTCCAGAGAACAAGATGGAAAAAGGGCAAACACAGGAACACTACTAACAGAAATCGAGGCAATATGGCAGGATCTGAACCAAACTCTCCAACATCAGCAAGTCCTGGTTATGCCAACACACCAGAGAAACAAGATTTGAATTTAAAATCACTGGTCATGATGCTGCTGGAAGAGCACAAAAAGGACATAAATGAATCTCTTAAAGAAATACAGGGGAACATGAATAAGCTAGAAGCCCGTATAATGGAAACACAAAAATCACTTAAAGAAGTGCAGGAGAATAAGTAAGGCTCAAGAGATAGAAACCAATAAAGAAGAAATGTTAAAAAAAAAAAAAAAACTTAAAGAAATGCAGGAGAACTTGAGTCAAGAGGCAGAAGTCATGAAAGAGGAAACACAAAAATCTCTTAAAGAATTACAGGAAAACAAAAACAAACAAATGATGGAACTGAGCAAAACCATTCAGGATCTAAAAACAGAAGTAGAAACAACTAAGAAATCACAAAGGGAGACAAATTTGGAGATAGAAAACCTTGAGAAGAAGTCAGGGGCCATAGATGCAAATATAAAAAACAGAATATAAGAGATGGAGGAAAGAATCTCAGATGCCAAAGATACCATAGAAACCATTGACTCAACAGTCAAAGAAAATGCAAAATGCAAAAAGCTTGTATCCCAGAACATCCAGAAAATCCAGGATACAATGAGAAGACCAAACCTAAGGATTATAGGTATAGATGAGAGTGAAGATTTACAACAGAAAGTGCCAGCAAAGGTCTTCAACAAAATTATGGAAGAAAACTTTCCCAACTTAAAGAAAGAGATGCCCATGAATATACAAGAAGCCTGCAGAAATCCAAACAGACTGGACCTGAGCAGAAATACCTCTCGCCACATAATAATTAAAACCCCAAATGCACTAAACAAAGAAAGAATATTAAAGGCAGTAAGGTAAAAAAGGCCAAGTAACATATAAAGGAAGACCTATCAGAATCACACCAGACTTCTCACCAGAGATTATGAAAGCTAGAAGATCCTGGGCAGATCTCATGCAGACTCTAAGAGAACACAAATGCCAGCCAAGACTACTATACCCAGCAAAACTCTCAATCACCATAGATGGAGAAAACAAGACATTCCATGACAAAACCAAATTTACACAATATCTTTCCACAAACCCAACTCTGCAAAGAATAATAGGAGGAAAACCCCAATACAAGGAGGGAAACTACACCCTGGCAAAAGCAAGATAGTAACCTTCCTTCATCAAACCCAAAAGAAGATAACCACTCAAATATAAAAATAACATCAAAAATGACAGGAAGTAATAATCACTATTCCTTAATATCTCTTAACATCAATGGACTCAATTCCCCAATTAAAAGACATAGAATAACAGACTGGATAAGGAAACAGGACCCTACATTTTGCTGCATACAGGAAGCACACCTCAGTGTCAAAGACAAACACTACCTTAGAGTAAAAGGCTGGAAGACAATTTTACAAGCCAATGGTATCAGGAAGCGAGCCGGAGTAGCCATTCTAATATCAGATAGAATTGACTTTCAACCTAAAGTCATCAAAAGAGAAACTGAGGGAGACTTCTTGCTGGGGAAAAATCCACCAAGAATAACTTTCAATTCTGAACATCTATGTGTCAAATGCAAGGGCACCCTCATTCATAAAAGAAACTTTACTAAAGCTCATAGCACACATTTCACCTAACACAATAATTGTGGGGGACTTCAACACTCCACTCTCCTCAATGGACCGATCAGGAAAACAGAAACTAAACAGGGACACAGTAAAACTAATTGAAGCTTTGGACCAATTGGATTTGACTGATATTTATAGAACATTTCAGCCTAAAGAAAAAGAATATACCTTTTTCTCAGCACCTCATGGTACCTTCTCCAAAATCGATCATATAATTGGTCACAAGACAGAACTCAACAAATACACGAAGATCGAACTAATCCCATGCCTCCTATCAGATCACTATGGGGTAAGTGTGGTTTTCAATAGCAACAAAAAAAAAAAAACCAGAAAGCCCACATACACATGGAGGCTGAACAATACTCTACTCAATGACAGCTTGGCCAAAGAAGAAATAAAGAAAGAAATCAGAGACTTTTTAGAATTTAATGAAAATGAAGGCACAGCATTCCCAAATCTTTGGGACACAATGAAAGCAGTGCTAAGAGGGAAACTCATAGCCCTGAGAGCCTCCAAAACGAAAATGGAGAAAGCATACACTAGCAGCTTAATGACACACCTGAAAGCCCTGGAACAAAAAGAAGCCAATTCACCCAGGAGGAGTAGAAGACCGGAAATCATCAAACTCAGGGCTGAAATAAATCAAGTGGAAACAAAGAGAACCATACAAAAAATCAACGAATCCAGGAGCTGGTTCTTTGAGAAAATCAACAAGATAGATAAACCCTTAGCCAGACTGACCAAAGGGCACAGAGAAATTATCCAAATTAACAAAATTAGAAAAGAAAAGGGGGATATAACAACAGAAACTGAGGAAATCCAAAAAATCATCAGATCCTCCTACAAAAGCCTATACTCAACACAACTGGAGAATCTGGAGGAAATGGACAATTTCCTTGACAGATACCAAATACCAAAATTAAATCAGGACCAAATAGATCATCTAAACAGTCCCACAACCCCTAAAGCAATAGAAGGGGTCATAGAAAGTCTTCCAACCAAAAAAAAAAAAAACACAGGACCAGATGGTTTCAGTGCAGAATTCTATCAGACCTTCAAAGAAGACCTAACACCAATACTCTTCAAACTATTCCACAAAATAGAAACAGAAGGAACACTACCCAATTCCTTCTATGAAGCCACAATTATGCTGATACCAAAACCACACAAAGATCAAACAAAGAAAGAGAACTTCAGACCAATTTCTCTTATGAACATCGATGCAAAAATACTCAATAAAATTCTTGCCAACCGAATCCAGGAACACATCACAATGATCATCCACCATGATCCAATAGGCTTCATCCCAGGGATGCAGGGTTGGTTCAATATACAGAAATCCATCAATGCAATCCACTACATAAACAAACTCAAAGAAAAAAACCACATGGTAATTTCATTGGATGCTGAAAAAGCATTTGACAAAATTCAGCATCCTTTCATGCTTAAAGTCTTGGAAAGAACAGGAATTCAAGGCCCATACCTAAACATAGCAAAAGCAATATACAGCAAACCGGTAGCCAGCATCAAACTAAATGGAGAGAAACTTGAAGCAATCCCATTAATATCAGGGACTAGACAGGGCTGCCCCCTTTCTCCTTTTTTTTTTTTTTTTCAATATTGTACTTGAGGTACTAGCTCGGGCAATTAGACAACATAAGGAGGTCAAATGGATACAAATTGGAAAGGAAGAAGTCAAATTATCATTATTTGCAGATAATATGATAGTCTACCTAAGTGACCCAAAAAACTCCACTAGAGAACTTCTACAGTTGATAAACAACTTCAGCAAAGTGGCAGGTTATAAAATCAACTCAAGCAAATCAGTAGCCTTCCTATACTCAAAGGATAAGCAGACTGAGAAAGAAATTAGGGAAATGACCCCCTTCACAATAGCCACGAACAGTATAAAGTACGTTGGGGTGACTCTTACCAAACATGCGAAACATTTGTATGGCAAGAACTTCAAGACTATGAAGAAGGAAATTGGAGAAGACCTCAAAAAATGGAAAAACCTCCCATGCTCATAGATCGGCAGGATTAATATAGTTAAAAAGGCCATTTTGCCAAAAGCAATATACAGATTCAATGCAATACCCGTCAAAATTCCAACTCAATTCTTCACAGAGTTAGAAATAGCAATCCTCTAATTCATCTGGAATAACAAAAAACCCAAGATAGCTAAAACTATTCTCAGCAACAAAAGAAATTCTGGGGGAATCAGTATCCCTGACCTCAAGCAATACTACAGAGCAATAGTATTAAAAACTGCATGTTATTGGTACAGTGACAGGCAGGAGGATCAATGGAACAGGATTGAAGATCCAGAAATGAAACCACACACCTATGGCCACTTGATCCTCGACAAAGAGGCTGAAAACATCCAACGGAAAAAAGATAGCCTTTTCAACAAATGGTGCTGGTTCAACTGGAGGTCAGCATGCAGAAGAATGCGAATTGATCCATCCTTGTCTCCTTGTACTAAGCTCAACTCCAAATGGATCAAGGACCTCCACATAAAGCCAGACACTCTGAAGCTAATAGAAAAGAAACTGGGGAAGACCCTTGAGGACATCGGTACAGGGAGAAAGTTTCTGAACAGAACACCAATAGCGTATGCTCTAAGAGCAAGAATTGACAAATGGGACCTCATAAAATTACAAAGTTTCTTTAAGGCAAAGGACACCATCAAAAGGGAAAATTGGCAACCAACAAATTGGGAAAAGATCTTCACCAACCCTACATCAGATAGAGGGCTAATAAAGAACTCAAGAAGTTAGACTCCAGAAAACCAAATAACTCTATTAAAAAATGGAGTACATTGTTAAACAAAGAATTTTCACCTGAAGAAGTTCAGATGGCGGAGAAGCATCTTAAAAAATGCTCAACTTCATTAGTCATCAGGGAAATGCAAATCCAAACATCCCTGAGATTTCACCTTACACCAGTCAGAATGGCTAAGATTAAAAATTCAGGAGACAGCAGGTGTTGGGGAGGATGTGGAGAAAGAGGAACACTCCTCCACTGCTGGTGGGGTTGCAAATTGGTACAACCACTCTGGAAATCAGTGTGGCGGTTCCTCTGAAAACTGGGTACCTCACTTCCAGAAGATCCTGTTATACGACTCCTGGGCATATACCCAGAATATTCCCCACCATGTAATAAGGATACATGCTCTACTATGTTCATAGCAGCCCTATTTATAATTGTCAGAAGCTGGAAAGAACCCATGTATCCCTCAACAGAAGAGTGGATGCAAAAAATGTGGTATATCTACACAACGGAGTACTATTCAGCCATTAGAAACAATGAATTCATGAAATTCTTAGGCAAATGGACGGAGCTAGAGAACATCATACTAAGTGAGGTAACCCTGACTCAAAAGATGAATCGTGGTATGCACTCACTAATAAGTGGATATTAACCTAGAAAACTGGAATACCCAAATCATAATCCACACATCAAATGAGGTACCCGAAGAAAAGAGGAGGGGCCCCTTGTTCTGGAAAGACTCAGTGAAGCAGTATTCGGCAAAACCAGAACGGGGAAGTGGGAAGGGTTGGGTGGGAAAGCAGGGGGCGGGAAGGGGTCTGATGGGACTTTCGGGGAGTGGGGGGTCTAGAAAAGGGGAAATCATTTGAAATGTAAATAAAAATATATCGAATAAAAAAAATAAACTCCAAAAAAAAAAAGGGAAATACTCAAACATCAAAAACAATCAAAGAAAAGCAAAAGAAAAATTCATGAGTATCTATAACGAGGTAACTCATCCCAACAGGCCCATGTGGCTGCAGCTTCCTGAGTGAATCCTCAGAACACTACACAGCCGCTTTACACCCCTCGACAGGAAGGAGAAATACGTAAAGAGAAGACACTCAATAATTTTATAGAATAATTAAATAAGTATGTCTTATATATAAAATTCTATCCCATCAAGATATAGGGGAAAAGACATTTGGGAATCTTTTAATTTAAAAACAGAAAGCATTTGCTAAGGGCCATGATCATCCTATTAATCCGCAAAAAAGAGTTAAGCCTATTAGCAAAACTCTGTTAGGAAGAAAGATTTGATGGACTCTGTTATGTCATAAAATATAGCTGTGTATCTGTTATCTTATTGCACACTTCACATCCTGGACTGAGCCTTTTTAAAAAGATGCAAGTTGATGTAATTCATAAAAGAGATGATGATATTATCATTTTACTGTATTTTACATTCACTCTTCCAAAGAAACACCTTAAAACAGGCACAAAACCCTGCACCTGTGCATTTACTTAAAAAAAAAAAAAAACAAAAAACAGCAAACAGTTAATAACATTGAAATGCTATCCTTCCTACCACAGAATGACGTGGATGTCTTCAGATGAACACTGGCACCCATGTTCTTATTGTATTTTACAAATGCATGAAAAAATATTTTATAATAATAATAATAATAAATATGCACTAACTTAACATGGACACTACCTTAATGATAGGCATTGGTGGCAGCCAGTTAAGCACCAGTGACCCTGCAGTCTCTGGTCTTTAGTTGTTCTTCTTGTCTCTCAACTATTTCACGTAATCTACTGAGGTAAGTTTATAACTTGAAATGTGAACTTTTTTTTAGGATTTAGAACAAACTAATTTGATTTTAAAAGTTTTAGAGGTTGGGTTTTAGACATGCTACTATTTAATTTTTAACTTCACATTTGAAAAGTTTTTTTTAGATCTCGCTGCATTTACATGCAGTGCATTCTTAAGATGTATGTGGTAAGTAAAGCTGTCTTTAAAGCAAAAAAAAAAAAAAAAAAAATCACGAGTAAAACCTAAATTCTGTAGCTCAGAGTTATATAAGAAGTGCATAAATAAAACCTGCTGTGCTTGTTCAGTGTTGATTGCATGTACACGATTTCAGGGATAACCACTTTGGTTTTGGGACGATCATTTAGGTGGCTCCTTCCTGGGGAAATACTATGTATGCCTTCCACTTTAAGAATCCTTTAATTGCCAAAAGTTTTTGTGTGTGTGTGTGTGTGTGTGTGTGTGTGTGTGTGTGTGTCTAGAAGTGGGACGCAGTGATATATCTCTTTTCCACATTACCATGTATATTGATCTTATCATTTTCAGGTCTTCTTAGTAATATTGTTGAGGTATAATGGCTGTAGCTTTCCTGTCATTTCTAGCAGATACAATCTAACAGCAAATTTTCTGGTCCTCTGGATTTTATGATTTTTTTCTCCCTTTTTTTTTTTTTGATATTCCCTAAGTCTTGGATTCAGGAGTTGTATTGTAGATATATCATTTATGTCTGGACACCTATGATCAGTTTTATCTATGCATTTTGACCAGTTTTGGTTTTCTGCAATGATCTCTTACTGTTCCAAAGAAAACCTTTTTGAAGAGTATTGAGAGCTACACTTACTACAGTGAGGAATTAGGATGGTCTGGTGTGTGTGTGTGTGTGTGTGTGTGTGTGTGTGTGTGTGAGAGAGAGAGAGAGAGAGAGAGAGAGAGAGAGAGAGGAGGGGGGTTCTCTGTGTATCCCTGGCTGTCCTGGAGCTCCCTCTGTAGACCAGGCTGGCCTCAAACTCAGAAATTCGCCTGCCTCTGCCTCCCAAGTGCTGGGATTAAAGGCAGGTGCCACCACTGCCTGGCTAGGCTGGTCTGGTAAATTAGTTGTTCTAAGTTCTCCTTTAAGGCCTATGACCTCACTAGCATGGTTAATTGGCTAGTTTTTCAGTACCAGGCTGTGTTTCTAACTAAATATGAAATGATTGCACTAGGGATACCACCACCTCTGGCCACACAGTAATCTTGACCTCCTGGTCAGCTGGGAAGGTTGAATAGACCAAAGGAGGTTATCGAGAAGCCTATCTGCTTTCTGGTTGGGCAAGAGTTTGTTTGACAGTACTACACCCTGCTGAACCAGGCCCCGGACATGCTGCACAGATTTTATGGAAAGAACTCTTCCTATGCCCATGGGGGCTTGGATTCCAACAGGAAGCCAGCAGATGCAATCTACAGGCAGAAGGAAATCCACAGGAAAGTGATGTCACAAAACTTCACCAACTGCCACACCAAGATCCATCACGTGGATGCTCATGCAAGTCTGAATGGCGAGGTGTTGGTCCAAGTGATGGGGCTACTGTCCAACAACAATCAGGCTCTGTGGAGGTTCGTGCAGACCTTTGTCCTAGCTCCTGAGGGCTCTGTTGCCAACAAAGTCAATGTTCACAACGACATCTTCAGATACCAAGATGAGGTCTCTGGTGGCTTTGTCACAGAGCCTCAAGGGGAATCTGAGGAAGAAGTAGACGAACCTGAAGAAAGACAGCAGACACCAGAGGTGGTGCCTGATGATTCTGGAACTTTCTAAGATCAGACTGTCAGCAATGACTTGGAGGAACATTTAGTGGAGTGTGTTGTGGAGCTGGAACCAGAGCCAGAGACGGAGCCGGAGCTGGGGCTGGAGCTGGAGCTGGAGCCAGAACCTGTGTCTGATATTCAAGAGTTCAAGCCTGAGCCTGCATTGGAAGAAGCTGCTACCGAGGATGTGCTGAAGAGCACTTCCCCAGCCCCGGCAGATGTGGCCCTGGAACACGAGGACTTGAGGACAGTTTATTGGGCATCTGTGACTAGTAAGAACTCCCTCCCCGTGGGGCAGTTCCAGTGATCGGGACACCACCTCATGTGGTCAAAGTGCCAGCGTCACAGTTCCATCCAAAATCTAAACCTGACTCTTCAGATTCCACCACAAAGGCGTCAGAGAGATCAGATTGTTCAGAGTTCAGAGTTTCAGAGCAAGGGATCAATATCCTTCCTCAGAGAGGACCCTGGCCAATCCGTGAGGCTGGTGAACTAGGAACCTCTATGGATGGTGAGGCATCCTGACAGTCACCAGCTCTTCATCGGGAACCTGCCATATGAGATTGACAAGTTGGAACTGAAGGATTGTTCCCCCAAATTATGGGAATGTGGTGGAGCTGCGCATCAACAGTGTTGGGAAGTTACCCAATTTCAGATTAGTTATGCTTGATGATTCTCAAACTCTTCGGAAGGTACCATCATGTTCCAAGGTGTGATACATCTGAATGTAGAAGACAAGGCTCGAGCTTCCAGGGAAGGCAACCACCGAAATAACCACCTTTGGGGACCCTGAGGACCCTGTGACTGGCGGAGTGGTAGGATGAGAGGCCCTCCCCTCAGCGGCAAGGTGCAAAACCCAGGCTTTGGCGTGGACAGGGGGATTATAGCTCCAAGGCAGTGAATTGCTTGGCTCAGATCTCCACACAGTACACAGCCCTGGCACCTGAAGAATGGTGAATTCCTTCAAGCACCCTTTGGTGTCTCTAAGCAGTCTAATATAAACTGCTTGAGTTTGTATAATTTTAATTTCTCTGTTTTTCATGATGTGTGTTCCCCAACCCCATTTCCTCTCTTCACCCTTTAGTCCTTCATTACCAGTTTTCCAGAATGATACTTTAGGAGGAATATATTTGTAAAGAAGAGAAAAGACTGACCTTCCTGCTCCCGCTGCATACACAGACTGGACTTTCACAGTCATTCCTCAGAGGACTGTGTCTCAGTTTCACTGACAACGGATGTTTCATTTGTTGGGAGACACAAGATTTGCTAAACACTTTGGAAACAGGAAAAATAAAGTCATGACTCCATTCTGGTGTGAAAAAAAATAATGCCTTTTGGCAACTGCCACTGGGTCCCCGGCAATTGTTTAAAGAAAAGAAATAAAGAGTCTAGATTCATTTTTTTAAAAAAAAAATAGATATGATGTTATGCAACTTAGGCTGAAAATACTCCTCAAAAGACCCATAAACTAACACCAAAACACAGTATTAGGCATGACCAGAAACCTTTTGAGTTTCTGGTCAGGATTGTCCAAGAGATTCTCCCAAACCATATAGGCTATTGCTCTTGCCATTTATTGCCTCTTAGTGATTGAAATAAGTCTCTATTTCTGAAGACACCGTCAGCAGGTATAGGACTTAGAAAAATCGAGCTGTATTTGGACTGAAAGCTTCCTTTCTCAGGTGTTGTTATCATAATACCAGAAGGTGCACTGGAAGCTGCCAGTGTAGGGAAGCAATGCATAGAAACCCATGGAGCACAGTAATAATCACCACTGCAAGGTACCCATAAAGGTGGGATAGTGCAGTATTACCTTAGTGATGAAGGTATTTTTATATATTAAAACAAACTGATGGCCAAATCTGTTATTCTTTTTACAATAGTAGATATGTATATTACTAGATGTAGTTCTCCCAAAAATATATTTTTAGATATTATTACTATTCAGTAATATGAGATGAAGTTCATGCATCGAGGTGTATATTTGAGAGTTTTGACCCATAATATGGTAGCATCCAGGTCAGTGAAATTGCTTAGATTAAGTAGATAGATTGATATTGTCTAATTATAATTTCTACAATGATAAAGATTTTTCTATCATTGTTTATTTCATATGTAAAAGCTAGTCATTAAATACAATTTTAAATATCACCAATATAAGTAAAAGAATTATATATCTAATATTATTTTTAAATTAATGTAAAATAATTTTTAAGTAGATCCTGTGACGAGGAACTGCTTTTTCAGACAGTGCAGTCAAATTGAGAAAGAAAGAGTACCCAGGTTGAATTTGAAGGATGGATAGGAATTAGAATTTGAATGTTGCTGCAAATACCTTCAGCTCCTTGATTCCTTTCTCTAGCTCCTCCATTGAGGACCCTGTGCTCAGTTTAGCGGTTTGTAACACCATAGGAGGAACAACAATATGAACCAATCAGTACCCACAGAGCTCCCAGGGACTAAGCCACCATCCAAAGAGTACACATGGAGGGACCCATGGCTCCAGCTGCATATGTAGCAGAGGATGGCCTTGTTGGATAGCAAAGGGAGGAGAGGCCCTTGGTCCAGAGAAATCTAAATGCCCCCAGCATAGGGGAATGTCAGGAAAGGGAACCTGAAGTGGGCAGACTGGTGAGCAGGGGGAGGGGGAACGGGTTAGGGGATTTTTGGTCAGGGGTGGGGGGAACCAAGAAAGGGAACAATATTTGAAATATAAATAAAGAATATATCTAAGAAAAACAAAAGAATTTGAATGTCAACATAAGAGTACATAGTGATTTTTTGCTATGTAACCTTTAATTTCCTAAAAGATACATTAATATTTAGATACAGTTGAGTATATGCTATTATCTATTATCATCATGTGTATGTGAAACTATAATTAATTACATTATTGTTACTAAATCTAATATATGGCATTTGTTTAAAAATAAGTTCTATTTAGTGTATAAAACACTCTCTATTATATAAAAATCATTACCATAAGATTGATTTTTTTTCATAATGATATGTTGGGAAGCACATTTTGCAAGCTATTTAGGTTTTATATATTGACAACCTACTGCTCAAATAAGGAAAGTTGATCTTAATGTAGTATATAAATCAAATTTAAGGGAAATGAACACTGCTGGGATACAGAAGGGTATTTATACTGTTAAAATTTTTGAAAGCTCAAATTTTAGAGTAATATACATCATAACACAATCATTAAAAATACTGATACAGTATTTTTTAATAGATTAAGTTAACATAGGAATTGTTACATAATAAACAAAAACTATGATTCTGAGGTGAAATTTTCCTCTTAACACTCGGTCCTTTATTGCTAATTTGTAGTGATTCACAAAAGCAAACCCACACTTTACTTTGCAGGAATTTCTGTCATTCAGCTAACAGAGAACAAATCTTCACCAGCATTTTTCCTTAGAGGTCCTGCAAAGCACTCCTATCTCTAAGATCAACATAAATAGGTTTGAAACCATCTAGGTCACAGTATTATTTACTGTTAATTAAGAACAGTAAATTCCCTGATTTAAAGAACATAAAACTGAAAAGGTGACATAGAGATTTTCCCTGAGACTAAATTACAACAAGTTGATAGCAGCCAAAATGTAACAAAATTTAAATACTATTATCCATCCCTATATGAGTGAGAGTATATATAGACTGTATTTTGAAAAAGGGAAATAATTCTTAAAATAAAACACAGCCAACTACACTTAAATTCATATTTATTTTCATTTATACTAATTGAAAGATATCAACACATTTCATATATTCCCTTTTGAAACACAACTATGAGCTCCTTCATTACTAGCTATGTAAGAGCAAATTCAACTTAATTTGGAAGGTAAAGTACATCTTTCTACCTATAAGTATATAGCACTGGCAAAATACATTTAAGGCTTAGCAGATATGCCAAATAGAACAAATTCAGAAAGTTGACGCATTTTCTTAGTTTGAAGCTGCTTGGGGTCATAGCATGAGTTTTAAATTTTAAAAATTTCTGATCTGAGAATGAAAGCAGATAAGCACTAGTATAAGTTTTTTAGTAAACTGACTATGTAAACAGTCATTCTTGTAAACATCTTGAGTCTCTAATATCCTCAAGAATCAGGCTATTATGTAATATTTATGACATCATGAATGTATCTTATAGCAAACTTGTCAGAGATTAGCAATTCCATTTAATGAAATATACCAGCAAGCTTTTCTGGATACCATACGTCACATGATAAAGTACAAAACATTTTACCCTTTTGACTACCACATATATGGGTTCTAAAAACTGGGATGACAAATTTGTCTATGATTTAAAAGCATGGTCAAAGCCAGCATTAAATAAATATTTCATTTTTGTGATCATATTAATAACAATTAGCAAACCATAGGTATTAGTTGATATAGAAATTTAATTTAACGATTTCCATGCAGGTTTATGCAGTTAAAGGCCAAATGTTAATAGAAATTAAGAATAATATTTCTTTCCTTTTGTACTCAGAGCTAAAGTAAAACTTTTAAAAGAAAGGTATCTGAACTGCAAAGATACATGTCAATACTATACATAAGAATGTTGCTGCACTGCCACTTAGTGGTAGCTTTATAAAACTTAATTAGATTAGGATGATCAGGAAGTCCTTTAGGAAAGCACATTATCTCTTATTTTCTTTAATACCGGGAAGTAGTAGCCTGCTATTGAACATACTTATATCAAAATTAAAAGGTGATTTTGCAACTGTTTTATTTATAAAACTATATATATATATATATATATATATATATATATACACACACATATATATGGAAAATAATAAATGACAAAGAATCCAAGCAATAGTTCTCTACTCAAAAGTCACAATAGTAAAATGATGAAAACACCATGTAAAACAAAATTTTCATTTTGAAACACAAAAAGTTTATTTGCATAAGTGAAATAATTATCTCTAAAACAAAGACATCTGAAAACATACATGTTGGGACCTTCACCTCTTTTCAATAACCGGTTCTGGGAAAGATGGAAAACCACATGAAAAAATGAGCACTATGTCTGGATCTCTTACTGTGCTCAATATTTAATCAAACTAGATAGAGATCATATTATATAAAAAGTTTGATACTCCTAAGAAGAAACATAGGACAAGTACCTCAGGCTATTGGCATAGGTAATTATTACCTGCGTATGACTATAATAGCTGACCTAGAAAGCTAAAAATGTAAATATTGGATTTAATTAAATTGAATATTTCTGCATACCAAGGAGCATAGATGACAAAGAGAATAAGCATCTTAATTATTAGGAGAAAATATTTGATATTTATTCATCTTACTAAGGATTAATAACTATAACATGAAGAATTCAAATAAGTTAAATATATTTGAATTGGCATATGGCATGAGAATATGAATAACCTCCTATCAAAGGAGTAAGCTCAGGTGGCCGATAAATATATGGACAAATATCCAACATGCTTAGTCACCTGGGAAATATAAGTTATTCCTTCACCAAAATACCATATCATACCTGTCAGTACAGCTATAATTAAAACAAAACAAATAAAGAAAAATTCACAAACTCTGATGTGTGGTTGTGTGGAAAAGGGACCATGTATGTATAGTTATAGAGACTCTAATTACTCTGCATGGACATTCCTTCACAATAAAAATGGGTCTACTATAACATTCAGTTGAAACATATTTTAAGAACATAATTAAAAATAAAGTCAATGCTCCTTGTGTCCTTTCTCTAGCACCTCCATTGGGGACCCTGTGCCTGAGTTCAATGGTTGGCAGAAAGCATACCTCTCAGTATTTGTCAGGCACTGGCAGAGCCTCTCAGGATGCTCTCTGGATGGCCTTTCCTTCAGTCTCTGCTCCACACTTTGTCTCTGTATCTCCTCTTGTGGGTATTTTGTTCCCCCTTATAAAAACAACCAGAGTATCCATACTTTGGTCTTCCTTCTTCTTGAGCATTATTTGGTCTGTGCATTGAATCTTGGGCATTCCTTGCTTCTGGGCTAATATCCCCTTATCAATGAGAGCATAGCATAGAAGGAACAACAATATGAACCAACCAGTACCCTCAGAGCTCCAGGGGACTAAACCACCAACCAAAGAGTACACATGGAGGGACCCATGGCTCCAGCTGCATATCTAGCAGAGAATGGCCTTGTTGCACATCAAAGAGAGGATAGGCCCTTGGTCCTGAAAAGGCTAGATGCCCCAATATAGCGGAATTCCAGGACATGGACATGGGAGTAGGTAGGTTGGTGAGCATAGGGAGGGGTGGTGGGTTAGTGGGGTTTGATAGGAAACCAAGAAATGAGACAACATTTGAAATTAAATAAAGAAAATATCTAAGAAAGAAAAAAAAATAATAATTCAACGGACGTATGTCATGTGATACCAGAATGCTCATATTTATTTCTTCAATGCCCACAGTAATATGTCCCGATAAAGAAAAGACTATATATACATATTTAGGTATATACACATACACTCACACACACACACACATACACTTTCAGTTGTGTCAAATTAGGTATTCCATTCCAATTTTATCCTGGATTTGAAAGATAAGTCATTGACAGTGCTTCTGTGTTTGTTTGTTTTGCATGTGGTTTAGTGGGAATGTAGAGGTATAGGAAAAAAGGTATTAAGATCATTCAAGAAATTTCTTGTTCACTACTGAAATTCACTTTCAGTTCAGAACCTTCTTAAATAGCTTCATAACCTAACAACATTGGTTCTTTTAAAAAATGTTTAAAAACACCACATCAAATATTATTTGTGTTGGGGAATTGAAGATCTGACAAAACAGGCTGTTTGCAGTAGTATGCAAATTGGAAATAAAATCGTCTGTGATACCACCCAGAGGAAAAAATGTGATGTACCACATTTTTGGTATCCATTCCTGTGTTGATGGACACCTGTTTTCTTTCCAGCTTCTGGCTATTATAAATAAGGCTGAGGAAAACCATCCAGAGGGAAAAAAAAAGACATTTTTAACAAATGGTGCTGGATCAACTGGCAGTCAGCCTGTAGAAGGATGCAAATTGGCCCACTCTTCTTATACAAAGCTCAAGTCTAAGTGTATCAAAGACCTCCACATAAATTCAGACACACTGAATCTAATAGAAGAGAAAGTGGGGAAGAGCCTTGAGCACATTGGCACAGGGGAAAATTTCCCAAACAGAACACCAATAGCTTATGCTCTAACATCAGGAATTGACAAATGGGACCTCCTAAAATTGCAAAGTTTCTATAAGGCAAAGGACATTGTCAAAAGGACAGAACAGCAACCAACAGTACATCTGTTAGAAGGATATATACAAAGAACTCAAGAATTTAGAGTCCAAACAACCAAATATCCCTATTAAAAATGGGGTACAGAGCTAAACAAAGAATTTTCAACTGAGGAAACTTGAATGGCTGAGCAACACCTAAAGAAATGTTCAATATCCTTAGTTACCAGGAAAATGCAAATTAAAGCAACCCTGAGATTCCACCTCACACCATTCAGAATGGCTAATATCAAAATCTCAGATGACAGCAGATGATGGCTAGTATGTGGAGAAAGAGAACACTCCTTCATTGCTGGTGAGATTGCAAGCTGGTATAACCACTGGAAATCAGTCTGCTGGTTCCTCAGAAAACTGGACATAGTACTACCTGAGGACCCATCTATACCACTCCTGGGCAGATACACAAATTTACTCTAACATGTAGTATGGACACATTCTCCAATATATTCATAGCAGTCTTATTTATAATAGCCAGAAGCTGGAAAGAAAACAGGTGTCCATCAACACAGGAATGGATACCGAAAATGTGGTACATTTACACAATGGAGTACTACTCAGGTCTTAAAAACAATGAATTCATGAAATTCTTAGGCAAATGGATGGTACTAGAAAATATCTTCTTGAGTTATATAACCCCATCACACATGGCATGCACTTACTGATAAGATATTAGCCCAGAAGCTTGGAATACCCAAGATATAATTCCCAGACAAAAGGAGAGGCCCTTGGACCTATAAAGGATCATTGCTCCAGTAAAGAGGAATGCAAGGTCAGGAAAGAGGGAGTAGGCGATTTAGTGAGTAGTGGGAAGGGAATGGGATTGGGGGTTTTCAGAGGGGAAATGTGGAAAGGGGATAACATTTGAAATGTACATAAAGAAAATATCTAAGAAAAATTTTTCTAAAAACAGTTTAAAACAATAGAAAAAAATAAACAAACAAACAAACAACAACAACCAAAAAAAAAAAAAAAACCCATGAAGCTCAAGAAGAAGGAAGACTAAAATGTGGATGCTTAGGTTCTTGTTAGAAGGGAGCAACAAAATACTCATTGGAGCAAATTTAGAGACAAAGTGTAGAACACAGATGGAAGGAAAAACCATCCTGAGACTGTCCCACCTGGGCATCCATACCATATACAGTTACCAAACCCAGACACTATTGTAGATGCCAACAAGTGCTTGCTGACAGGAGCCTGATATAGCTGTCTCCTGAGAGGTTCTACCAGTGCCTGATAAATACAGAGGTGTATGGTCACAGCCAACCATTGGACTGAGCACAGGGTCCCCAATGAAGGAGCTAGAGAAAGCACCCGAGGACCTGAAGGTGTTTGTAGCCCCATAGGAGGAATAACAATATTAAAGAAACAGTATCCCAGGAGCTCCCAAGGATTAAACCACAAACCAAAGAGTATACATGGAGGGACCCATGGCTCCAGCTGCACATACCAGAGGATGGCCTTGTTGGACATCAAAGGGAGAAGAGGATCTTGGTCCTGTGAAGGCTCATTGCTCCATTGTAGGGGAATGCCAGGACAGGAAAGAGGAAGAAGGTAGGTTTGTGATCAGGGGGAGGGGGAGGGGATAAGAAGTTTTCAAAGTGGAAACAAGGAAAATAGATAAAAATTGGAAATGTAAATAAAGAAAATATCTAATAAAAATGGGGTGCATTGCTAATCAAAGAATTCTCAACTGAGGAAACTCAAATGGTTGAGATACACCCAAAGAAATGTTTAACATCTGTAGTTACCAAGGAATGCAAATCAAAACAATCTTGAGATTCCACCTTACATCAATCAAAATGGCTAAGATCAAAAACTCAGGTGACAGTCCATGATGTCAAGGATGTGGAGAAAAAAGAACAGTCCTCCATTGCTAGTGAATTGCAACCACTCTGGAAATCAGTTTGGAGGTTTCTCAGAAAATTGTAACTATAACTACCTGAAGACCAAGCTATAACACTCTTAGGAATATATCCCAAAATGCCCTATTATGTCACAGGGACACTTGTTCCACTATGTTCATAGAAGCCTTATTTATAAGAACCAGAAGCTGGAAACAACCCAAATGTCCCACAATGGAAGAATGGATAAAAAAATGTGGCTCATTTACACAATAAATTCTCAGCTACTAAGAACAAGGACATCATGAATTTTGCAGACAAATAGATGGCACTAGAAAATATCATCCTGAGTGAGGTAACTCAGACCCAAAAGAACATGCATGGTATGTACTCACAACTAAATGGATATTAGCCAAAAGTACGGAATATCCACGACATCACACAGAACTCAAGAAGGTTAACAAACAGAAGGACCCAAGTGAGGATGCTACAATCGCACTTTGGATGGAGAAGAAAGCAGTCACAAGTTGCTAGAGGGAGGGATCTGGGTGAGAGAGGGGATATGTTGGGGAAGTAGTGAATCTGATCTGGTATTGTGGAGAGAGGACAGGACTGAAGCCCTGAGGACCAGCAGAAAGAATGGAAACAGGAAACCTCAGGAGATAGAAGGTGGGGGGGGGGGACCCTCTAGAATATACTGGAGACCTGTTTGGTGAGAGACTATCAGGACTCAAAGGGAGGAACCTTGGATGAAGGGCTCTACAGTGGAGGGGGAACTTATAGAGTCTGCCTCCAGTGGAGGGACAGGACAACAAGTAGAGGGATGGGGTTGCCATTCCACAGCTATAAGCTCTGACCCAGAATTGTTCCTGTCTAAAGGAACTGCAGGGACAAAAATGGAGAAAGGGCTGAGGGAAAGGAGGTACAAATGACCAGCCCAAATTGAGATCCACTTTAAGGGGAGGCCCAGGGCCCTGACACTGTTACTGATGCTAAGGTGTGCTTGTAGATAGTAGCCTGGCATGACTGCCCTCCGAGAAGCCCAACAAGCAGTTGAAAGACTCAGATACAGATACTCCCAACCAGCGAAGAAAAGCTGGGGACCCTGTGAGTGAATTGAGGAAAAGCTGGAACAAGCTGAGGAGGAGGGAAGTCCCATGGGAAGACCAACAGTCTCAGCAGATCTAGACCACCAAGGTCTCTCAGACACTGAGCCACAAACCAGGTAGCATACACCAGCTGACATGAGGGCCCTGACACAAATACAGTAAAGGACTGCCTGGCCTGACCCCCATGAGAGAAGGTGTACCGTACAGAGATTTTAAAAAAGAACATATACAAAGGGCTAGCAAAACATTTTTTCTTATCTATTACTGAATTCTTTTAGTATAAAATTTTGTACTTAACTATTATTTTCTGCAAGGTGCTGATGCTTCTTATTACGTATTTTTAAAAACCGTAGTCCACCAGCAATATTTGTCATGAATCAGAACTTGTTTTCAGAGGGAACTTATTTGTTATTTATAGTTTGGGTATAGAGATTCAGAAATAATGAGTTAATAACATCAATGATTCTTGTCATGTATGTCTGCTTCAAATAATGGCACCTATTCTTAGTCATGTAAACACACTAAAATGATGCAATTTTGTTAAAATTCCAGCTATAATAAAAAGTAATATTTGCTAATAAACTACATATATGTCCTAACATTCTGGAAGCTAGATATCTGAGATGAGTATGCCCAAATTTGGGAATTTGAGAATTTGAGAATACTACATTTTAGGGAAGGCTATATAGAATTCACCCTAGATAAACAGTGTCCAATGTTTTGTTTGTTTGTTTGTTTGTTGTAAATATATCACATTTTTTTGATGCTGGTCTCTTCTGTTTTTTTTCAATTTATTGATATATTTATTTACATTTCAAATGATTTCCCATTTTCTGGACCCCCACTCCCTGAAAGTCCCATCAGTCCCATTCCCTCCCCATGTTTTCCCACCCAACCCTTCCCACTTCCCTGCTCTGATTTTGCTCTGTACTGCTTCACTGAGTCTTTACAGAACAAGGGGCCACTCCTCCATTCTTCTTGTACCTCATTTGATGTGTGGATTATGTTTTGGGTATTCCAGTTTTCTAGGTTAATATCCACTAATTAGTGAGTGCATACCATGATTCACCTTTTGAATCTGGGTTACCTAACTTAGTATGATGTTCTCTAGCTCCATCCATTTGCGTAAGAATTTCATGAATTCATTGTTTCTAATGGCTGAATAGTACTCCATTGTGTAGGTATACCACATTTTTTGCATCCACTCTTCTGTTGAGGGTTACCTGGGTTCTTTCCAGCATCTGGCAATTATAAATAGGGCTGCTATGAACATAGTAGAACATGTATCCTTATTACATGGTGGGGAATCCTCTGGGTATATGCCCAGGAGTGGTATAGTAGGATCTTCTGGAAGTGAGGTGCCCAGTTTTCGGAGGAACCGCCAGACTGATTTCCAGAGTGGTTGTACCAATTTGCAACCCCACCAGCAGTAGAGGAGTGTTCCTCTTTCTCCACACCCTCTCCAACACCTGCTGTCTCCTGAATTTTTAATCTTAGCCATTCTGACTGGTGTAAGGTGAAATCTCAGGGTTGTTTTGATTTGCATTTCCCTAATGACTAATGAAGTTAAGCATTTTTTAAGGTGTTTCTGTGCCATTCGAAGTTCTTCAGGTGAGAAATCTTTGTTTAACTCTGTACCCCATTTTTTAATAGGGTTGTTTGGTTTTCTGGAGTCTAACTTCTTGAGTTCTTTATATATATTGGATATTAGCCCTCTATCTGATGTAGGATTGGTGAAGATATTTTCGCAATTTGTTGGTTGCCGATTTGTCTTCTTGATGGTGTCCTTTGCTGTACAGAAACTTTGTAATTTTATGAGGTCCCATTTGTCAATTCTTGATCTTAGAGAATATGCTATTGGTGTTCTGTTCAGAAACTTTCTCCCTGTAGTGATGTCCTCAAGGGTCTTCCCCAGTTTCTTTTCTATTAGCTTCAGAGTACCTAAACATCTTTAAAGCAATATACAGCAAACCGGGAGCCAGCATCAAACTAAATGGAGAGAAACTTGAAGCAATCCCACTAAAATCAGGGACTAGACAGGGCTGCCCCCTTTCTCCTTATCTTTTCAATATTGTACTTGAGGTACTAGCTCGGGCAATTCGACAACATAAGGAGGTCAAAGGGATACAAATTGGAAAGGAAGAAGTCAAACCATCATTATTTGCAGATGACATGATAGTCTACCTAAGTGACCCAATAAACTCCACTAGAGAACTCCTACAGCTGATAAACAACTTCAGCAAAGTAGCAGGTTATAAAATCAACTCAAGCAAATCAGTGGCCTTCCTATACTCAAAGGATAAGCAGGCTGAGAAAGAAATTAGGGAAATGGCACCCTTCACAATAGCCACAAACAGTATAAAGTACCTTGGGGTGACTCTTACCAAACATGTGAAAGATCTGTATGACAAGAACTTCAAGACTCTGAAGAAGGAAATGGAAGAAGACCTAAAAAAATGGGAAAACCTCCCATGCTCATGGATCGGCAGAATCAATATAGTTAAAATGGCCATTTTGCCAAAAGCAATATACAGATTCAATGCAATACCCATCAAAATCCCAACTCAATTCTTCACAGAGTTAGAAAGAGCAATTATCAAATTCATCTGGAATAACAAAAAACCCAGGATAGCTAAAACTATTCTCAGCAACAAAAGAAATTCTGGGGGAATCAGTATCCTGACCTCAAGCAATACTACAGAGCAATAGTGTTAAAAACTGCATGGTATTGGTACAGTGACCGGCAGGCAGATCAATGGAACAGGATTGAAGATCCAGAGATGAATGCACACACCTATGGCCACTTGATCCTTGACAAAGGGGCTGAAAACATCCAATGGAAAAAAGATAGCCTTTTCAACAAATGGTGCTGGTTCAACTGGAGGTCAGCATGCAGAAGAAAGCGAATTGATCCATCCTTGTCCCCTTGTACTAAGCTCGAATCCAAATGGATCAAGGACCTCCACATAAAGCCAGGCCCTCTGAAACTGTTTACTTTCAATGGTAGATTTGCATATGGCTTTTCTAAAGCTCTTTAGTGTAAATGGTCCATCTCCCTATTCCCACTTTTATCTTGTTCTTCAATTCTACTCTTTGTTTAATATTCCTATTAATTTCTCCTTTATAAGACTATATTCTAGTTCCTCTTTTTTAGAAGGTCTAACCTTCCAGCTAGTCCTTTACAAGTTACCTAACATCAATGAGTACTCAAATTAAAACACAAATATCTAATGTTTAAAAGCTAGTATCCATATGTAAAAGAAAAACATGCAATGTTTGTCTTTCTGGACCTGGATTACTTCACTCATAATGATTGAAGCTTCATTAATTTACCTGCAAATTTCATTTTTTCTTAACAGCTGAATAATGTTCTACTGTATAATTGTACCATGCTTTCATTACTTATTCATCAGTATTGGAAAGCTAGGCTGTTTCCAATTTCTGGCTATTAAGAATAGTATGGAATGAATACTGTTAATCAAATACTTTTGTAGCAAGATATTGGTTAAATGTCCAACAGCAGTTTAGATAGATATTCCAGTAAATCAATTTATAGCCTTTCAAGGAAACTTTACACTGATTTTCCAGAATGGGACATAGTTTATACCCCATCAGCAATGAAAAAGTGTTCCTCTTTCCTTCAGTACGTACCAGGATTAATAATTTTGATTAATTTGCCCATTATGACTGGGGTAAGATACAATCTTTAATAAATTTATTTTGCTTTTCCTAATCGCTAAGGATTTCAAACTTTTAAAAAAATAAACAGATATATATAGAACATTCTATCCTAAAGCAAAAGAATATACCTTTTTCTCAGCACCTCATGGTACTTTCTCCAAAATCGACCATATAATTGGTCACAAGACAGACCTCAACAAATATAAGAAGATCGAACTAATTCCATGCCTCCTATCAGATCACTATGGAGTAAAAGTGGTCTTCAATAGCAACAACAAAAAAAAAAACCAGAAAACCCACATACACATGGAAACTGAACAATATTCTACTCAATGATACCTTGGTCAAGGAAGAAATAACGAAAGAAATTAAAGACTTATTAGAACACAATGAAAATGAAGACACAACATACCCAAAACTATGGGACACAATGAAAGCAGTGCAAAGAGGAAAACACATAGCCCTGAGTGCCTCCAAAAAGAAAATGGAGAGAGCATATATTACCAGCTTAATGACACCCCTGAAAGCCCTAGAACAAAAAGAAGCTATTTCACCCAGGAGGAGTAGAAGGCAGGAAATCATCAAACTCAGGGCCGAAATCAATCAAATAGAAACAAAGAGAACCATACAAAGAATCAACAAAACCAGGAGCTGGTTCTTTGAGAAAATCAAGATAGATAAAGGGCACAGAGAAAGTATCCAAATTAACAAACTTAGAAATGAAAAGGGAGATATAACAACGGAAACTGAGGAAATCCAAAAAATCATCAGATCCTACTACAAGAGCCTGTACTCAACACAACTGGAGAATCTGGAGGAAATGGACAATTTCCTTGACAGATACCAAACACCAAAATTAAATCAGGACCAATTAGACCATCTAAACAGTCCCATAATGCCTAAAGAAATAGAAGGAGTCGTAGAAAGTCTTCCAACCAAAAAAAACCACAGGACCAGATGGTTTCAGTGGAGAATTCTATCAGACCTTCAAAGAAGAGTTAACACCAATACTCTTCAAACTATTCCACAAAATAGAAACAGAAGGAACACTACCCAATTCCTTCTACGAAGCCACAATTACGCTGATAACAAAACCACACAAAGATCCAACAAAGAAAGAGAACTTCAGAACAATTTCCCCTATGAACATCGATGCAAAAATACTCAATAAAATTCTTGCCAAAAAAAAAAAAAAAAAAAAAAATTCTTGCCAACCGAATCCAAGAACACATCAAAACAATCATCCACCATGATCAAGTAGGCTTTATCCCGGGAATGCAGGGTTGGTTCAATATACGGAAATCCATCAATGCAATCCACTACATAAACAAACTCAAAGAAAAAACCACATGGTCATTTCATTGGATGCTGAAAAAGCATTTGACAAAATTCAGCATCCTTTCATGCTTAAAGTTTTGGAGAGAACAGGAATTCAAGGCCCATACCTAAACATAGTAAAAGCAATATACAGCAAACCTGTAGCCAGCATCAAACTAAATGGAGAGAAACTTGAAGCAATCCCAATGAAATCAGGGACCAGACAAGGCTGCCCCCTTTCTCCTTATCTTTTCAATATTGTACTTGAGGTACTAGCTCGGGCAATTACACAACATAAGAAGGTCAAAGGGATACAAATTGGAAAGGAAGAAGTCAAACTATCATTATTTGCAGACGACATGATAGTCTACCTAAATGACCCAAAAAACTCCACTAGAGATCTCCTACAGCTGATAAACAACTTCAGCAAAGTGGCAGGTTATAAAATCAACTCAAGCAAATCAGTGTCCTTCCTATACTCAAAGGATAAGCAGGCTGAGAAAGAAATTAGGGAAATGATCCCCTTCACAATAGCCACAAACAGTATAAAGTATCTTGGGGTGACTCTTACCAAACATGTGAAAGATCTGTATGACAAGAACTTCAAGACTCTGAAGAAGGAAATGGAAGAAGACCTCAAAAAATGGGAAAACGACCCATGCTCATGGATCGGTAGAATCAATATAGTTAAAATGGCCATTTTGCCAAAAGCAATATACAGATTCAATGCAATACCCATCAAAATCCCAACTCAATTCTTCACAGAGTTAGAAAGAGCAATTATCAAATTCATCTGGAATAACAAAAAACCCAGGATAGCTAAAACTATTCTCTGCAACAAAAGAAAGTCTGGGGGAATCAGTATCCCTGACCTCAAGCAATACTACAGAGCAATAGTGTTAAAAACTGCATGGTATTGGTACAGTGACAGGCAGGAGGATCAATGGAACAGGATTGAAGATCCAGAAATGAACCCACACACCTATGGCCACTTGATCCTTGACAAAGAGGCTGAAAACATCCAATGGAAAAAAGATAGCCTTTTCAACAAATGGTGCTGGTTCAACTGGAGGTCAGTATGCAGAAGAATGTAAATTGATCCATCCTTGTCTCCTTGTACTAAGCTCAAATGCAAATAGATCAAGGACCTCCACATAATGCCAGACACTCTGAAGCTATTAGAAAAGAAACTGGGGAAGACCCTTGAGGACATCACTACAGGGAGAAAGTTTATGAACAGAACACCAATAGCATATGCTCTAAGACCAAGAATTGACAAATGGGACCTCATAAAATTACAAAGTTTCTGTAAGGCAAAGGACACCATCAAGAAGACAAATCGGCAACCAACAAATTGGGAAAATATCTTCACTAATCCTACATCAGATATAGGGCTAATATCCAATATATATAAAGAACTCAAGAAGTTAGACTCCAGAAAACCAAACAACCCTATTAAAAAATGGGGTACAGAGTTAAACAAAGAATTCTCACCTGAAGAACTTCGGATGGTGGAGAAGCATCTTCAAAAATGCTCAACTTCACTAGTCATTAGGGAAATGCAAATCAAAACAACCCTGAGATTTCACCTTACACCAGTCAGAATGGCTAAAATTAAAAATTCAGGAGACAGCAGGTGTTGGAGAGGGTGTGGAGAAAGAGGAACACTCCTCCACTGCTGGTGGGGTTGCAAATTGGTACAACCACTCTGGAAATCAGTCTGGTGGTTCATCTGAAATCTGGGCACCTCACTTCCAGAAGATCCTGCTATACCACTCCTGGGCATATACCCAGAGGTTTCCCCACCATGTAATAAGGATACATGCTCTACTATGTTCATAGCAACCCTATTTAAAATTGCCAGATGCTGGAAAGAACCCAGGTATCCCTCAACAGAAGAGTGGATGCAAAAAATGTGGTATATCTACACAATGGAGTACTTTTCACCCATTAGAAACAATGAATTCATGAAATTCTTAGGCAAATGGATGGAGCTAGAGAACATCATACTAAGTGAGGTAACCCAGACTCAAAAGGTGAATCATGGTATGCACTCACTAATAAGTGGGTATTAACCTAGAAAACTGGAATACCCAAAGCATAATCTACACATCAAATGAGGTACAAGAAGAAAGGAGGAGTGGCCCCTTGTTCTGGAAAGACTCAGTGAAGCAGTATTCGGCAAAACCAGAACGGGGAAGTGGGAAGGGGTGGGTGGGAGGACAGTGGAAGAGAAGGGGGCTTATGGCACTTTCGGGGAGTTGGGGGCTAGAAAAGGGGAAATCATTTGAAATGTAAATAAAAAATTATATCGAATAAAAAAATAGTGAAGATACAATTAGCATATCAAATGATTTCCATGAAGAAGGAAGAAGAGGGCCCTAATCCTGGAAAGGCTTGATACAGCATTGTAGGAGAGTACCAGGAGAGAAAAAAGTGAGGGGGAAAGATAGGAGAATGGATGGAGAGAAGAGGACTGATGGGAAATATGGGAGGGGGGAACTGGGAAAGGGGAAAGTTTTTGGATTGTAAACAAAGAATATAGAAAATAAAAATATATATAAAATTAAAAAAAGAAATAATTTTTAAAAAAGGTATTTCTCAGCCATTTGTAGTTTACCTTTTAAAAACTTTCTTCTTAATACTATACCTCATTTTAAATTGGATTATTTGTTTCCTTGATTTGAGTTTTTGAGTTTTTTGTATATTCTACATACTAATACTCAATCAGATATATAATTAGTAAAGACATTTTTTTTTAAACTTTGTAGGTTGCCACTTTGTTTGAATGATGGTGTTCTTTGCTGTCCAAAAGCTTCCTAGCTTCATCAGATTCCATTTATTCATTGTTGGTCATAATGTCTTCACTACAGTTGTGGTACGCCGAAAGTCATTTGCTGTAACAATGAGGTCAATTCTATTCCTTACTTCTATTCTGCCATATTCAGTGTATCTAGTGTTATATTGAGGTACTTGATACATTTCAGTTTGTGTTTTGTGCTTTTGAATGATATGTATATTTTCCCAATCCTTTACATATAACTCTCCAGTTTAACTAGTACCATATGTTGCAAATGCTTTCTTTTCTCCATTGTATATTTTTTTTATTAATTCTAAAAATCAGGGGTCTGTGGGTGTGTGGAGTCATGTTCACATCTTCAATTCTATTTCATTGACCAATGTGTCTATTTGTAGATCAATACCATGCCTAAAATCTGGGATGGTAATACCTTCTGCAGTTACTTTATTATTCATGACTATTTTAGCTAATCTTAGTTATCTGTGTTTACATATGAAATTTAAGATTATATTTTAATTTTGTGAAAAAAATGCCTTGTATATTGATAGTGATTACATTTAATCTATAGAATGCTTTTGCTAAGATAGCTATTTTCACAATGTTAGTCATATTGGACTGTGAAAATGGGATACTATTTCATTTTCAGATGTGTCTTTGACATTTTCTAAGTGTCTTAAATTTTTATTGTAGAAATTTTTCATTTTGTTTCTAATAATAATTCCAAGATCCCCTGAGACTTTTGTACAACATTATAGACTATTTCCTAGACTATATGTTATCCTTTTTAATGTGACATTAAGGCCCTGGTGCTGAAGACATCACTTATATCATTGAACATAGAGAGATTGAATATGTGCTATCTTAGAGGTACCCCTACTGACTAGCATTTATTGTTCTGGAAGGTACTATGTCCACTCCTGAAGAGAAGAGTAATTATCAGTATCACTCAGCTTCAAACCCTGCAACATACAATAGTGATCTTCCTGCATTATATACTGTGTTCCAGTAGCTTCAATGCTATGGGAGTGACCAACCACTGTCTTATTGTATTGGGGGCATATTTCCTTGGATGCAACCCACACCTAGTAGTACTCCAGTGGCTAAGAGCACAGGGCTATGTAGGACATGAAGTGTAGGGGAACACCTGGTAATATTATTCTGTTAAAAGGATGCAACGTAAAGGGATTCTTAATGAAAGACTGCTATGCTCATATGTATTAGTTATGGTTATCATTGTTGTGATGTAAAAACAAAATCAAAAGCACTTTGAAAAGGAAAGGGCTTATTTGGCTTACAATTCCATAGCACTGTTCATCACTGAAAGAAATCAGTATAGGAACTCAAGCTTGGCAGGAACCTTGAGGCAGTGAGGTCACGACAGTATGGTGGTTACTGTTTTTCTTCTCATAGCATTCTAAAGCTTCTTTCTTATCACACCCAGGACTGCCAGCCTGTGGTGTATTAGGTCCAATTCATAGCGGGCTAGGACCTCTCACATCAACCAAACATTAAGTAAAATATAGCCTGACTCCAGACTTTCCTGAAGCTTAATTTTATGGAGACACTGTCTCTCTTCTCTCAGATAACACTTGCTTATGTCAAGTGGACAAACACTTATTTGGCTCAGAGAGACAAATTTCATACATTTTCTCTTATCTGTGGATGTTAGAATTGAGTCTTTAGATGTGCATGTTACTTTGAAGTAAATATCTATAAAGACCAGGGTTTACTAAGGACATAAAAAACAGCTGATGGGGAGGGAAGATAAAATACAGTGGTAAAATTATTTTAAAGGAATAATGTAATAGGAAGCATTATGCTGTAGTGTACGATTGACAGGTAGGGTAGAGGAGGAAGAAGAGTTAGAAATAAATAATATAAAGGCCTTTCCAAAAAGATATATTGACACATAGTATTTTATAAGCTTCCTTAAGAGGCTTTTATAAATAGCTAAGTTCAAATAAATTTAGCTTTTAAGTTTATGTCTTTTGAAGTTATGTCTTTTGAAGTTTTTGATCAGAGAGAACCCACAGAACCCCAAAACAGTATCAGGTTATTGCCACTGCTTTTGCTAACTATCAAGAACATTATGATAAGACCCTATTGCTTGTTGACAATATAAGTTGTAATAAGAAAGTATATATAATTGTTTTAACCCCACAAAGAAAATAATGGCTACATATAGTCACAGTTTTGTTGATTAACTTTATAATAATAATGTCACAATATTTTATTAAGGGAGTGAATATAATAGTTCCTCTATTCAATTCCACCAATTGTGCCAACTCCTTTTATTCTTGCTGCACATAGCTGGTTCCTTATCATCCAGATACCAGATGCCTAACACCAACTGCAAATATCACCTAGATAATAAGGACCATCCATCTCAAGAGAATGAAGAAATCCATACTAGCAACTTCCCCACAACTGTGACACATGAACTGTTCCTGTCATCTGTCTTCACCTTTCTGGCCCTTCTCTTTAGACAGGAAATCCCAGGCTTTTATCACCAACTTCCCCTGCATCTTTTACCTGAGGAAAAGTGTTATCACCTCCTTCAGATTCCTCAGTCTTGGCTGTAAGGTTCCTCTAGCTCTACAGAATGTCTTCTCCTGCTTTTCGAACTCTCAGTTAGTTCACGATGAGCTGGGGCTACTTCAAAAACCCACTTGAACTTCATCACTTAATCCTGATAAAGCTGATCAACCATCCAGCAAGTTGGGACAACAGGAAGCACACCTTCAAACCTCAACATAACAACAACAGACAAGATTTCCATGTCAGAACAAAAACCAAAACCAACTAAACAAACAAATAAATAAATACATAAAAAATCACAGTGCCAATGACCTAACTCTAGGGGACTAGGTTCTTTCACAAATGCAGAATTATGACTATCTAAAATAATAATTCTCCAACAAAAGTCAGTTCTTCCATAATACTTTTCCAAGAAGTGACTTAGATGTTGCACAAGGCAGTGATTTTTGATAAAACAATAATAAACATTATTAGAAATCATAGGATATGAATAAACACCAGAGTGAAGACCACAAATACACAAATACAGAGGTAAATAAAATAATGCAAAGAATAAAAGAAATGACAATAGAATTTAACAAAGACTGAACCTCTGAAATGAAAGCAAACATAAAACTTGAAATGAAAAACTCAGAAATGCAAACAAAAATTAAGAGAAAATCCTTCCCATCAAATTGAATGAAATGGAAGCAATATTATGCATGTACTGAAATAGTAGTGATAGATTCATTCCTAGGTTCTATGACTTGTCTTTAAAATTTTGGTATAATCTTCTAGAAAGGGACTAAAATACAATCAGAAATTGTTTGGTTGCTTTCATAATGTTTATACCAGTATTTTATAAGGGGACATGTCTTCCAAGTCAATATTTAGTGTGCTCAGTGGGGTAAGATTGATAATTACATTTTCCCCTCTGGTAGATTACATAGAATCTTCCAGCAGCATGAAAGTTACTTAAAAATGAATCTTCCAGTGGCTGCTCCAGCTGAAGGGCCATCAGCAGTGGAACCAAAGCGTCACAGGGACCAGTTAGGCCCTGCGCCCACGACCACTGACCTTCGCTGACCAGCCGGGCAGCAAGCAGCTGCAGTTGTGCGGTGCCTTTCCTGCACGGAGGCCACTTCAGAACTCGGCCTCCCACCAGTCAGGAGAGGAGCATCCATCTTGGTTCCGTACTCCAGGAATTGGACAGACTGAGGTACACAAACATAATCCGAGGCCAACACCGCGGTGGTCTGAGCCCGACGGGCGTTGGCCTGCACCCAGGCCCTGGGCGGGTCGGGGGGCCATCGGGGTGCCAACCCAACCAGGAGGTTTTTTGCCCAGGCCTGCGAGCGCGCCACCGCCATTTTGCCTGCAGGACGACAGAGAGCTCAGGCGGGCAGACCTGTAACAGGCATAGCCTAAGGCTAACAAAGCGGGGGTCCAGGCCCCAAAAGGCACAGGACTGACGCCAAGAACTGGGCGGCTTGTTGGGCCATCTGTGAGTCAACCCGCCCAGGTGATTGTTAGCAAAGCAGACTCTCCCGGCGCTTTCAGGGAGCGCGGGCACGCACGCCCGCCATCCTAGTCACCTGGCAAACCCAATTAACAGTCATAGCCCTAGGGGAACTTTGCTCGGACCTTGGCCTCCCAGGCTTTTGCCTGGACTCAGGGACTGGGCAGCCAGGCTAACCTTGTGTGCGACAGCCCGGTTGGCAGATCGGCTGCCCAGCGGAGTGAGCTGAACACAGGGGAGGTCACAGTAGCATACACCGTCGGCACTCCCTGGGAGTGCACACGGGCTCCATCTGCTCCACAGACACAATCTGGGGCAAGGCCTCAGGCAGAAGCCCTTAGCTCTACTCTCTCCGCTTCCGGATCCAGATCAGTCTGGGCGGCAGCATTACATCTCCAAGTCCTGCAAGTGGCTAGCTGGGCTTCCGGGCGGCCAGCTGGGAGAAGTCAGTGTGCTCCAGTGAATCCAGTGGGCCCCAGCGGGAGCCTTTGGGTGCCTGCTTTGGGATCGGAACAGCCTGGGCAGCAGCACACTGTCTACAAGCAGTGCAGGAGGTAAGCTGTGCACCAGAGGCCAACTGGGAAGGGGCAGCTTGCACTGGTGAGTCCAGCACTGACAAGATAAACTAACACCAGTGAGATCTAGATGGCAAAAGGCAAACGCAGGAACGTCACTAACAGAAATCAAGGCAATATGGCAACATCTGAACCCAATTCTCCTCTACCAACATGTCCTGGATACCCCATCACACCAGTAAAACAAGATTTGGATTTATAATCACTGGTCATGATGCTGGTACAGGAACACATGAAGGTCATACATAAAGAAATTCAGGAGAAAATGGATCAAAAGTTAGGAGCCCTTGCAAGGGAAACACAAAAATCATTGAAAGAAATCCAGGAGAATACAAAAGCCAACAAGGAGGAAATGCAAAAAACACTTAAAGAAATACAGGAGAACTTTGCTCAACAGGCTGAGGTCATGAAAGACGAAACACAAAAATCTCTTAAAGAAATACAGGAGAACTTTGGTCAACAGGCTGAGCTCATGAAAGAGGAAACACAAAAATCTCTTAAAGAATTACAGGAAAACACAAACATGCAAGTGAAGGAGCTAAGCAAAACCATCCAGGATCTAAAATCAGAAGTAGAAACAACTAAGAAAACTCAAAGGGAGACAACTTTGGAGTTAGAAAGCCTTGGGAAGAAATCAGGGGACAGAGATACAAATATCAACAACAGAATACAAGAGATAGAAGAAAGAATCTCAGATGCTGAAGATTCCATAGATACCATGGACTCAACAGTTAAAGAAAATGCAAAATGCAAAAAGCTTGTAACCCAAAATATCCAGGAAATCCAGGACACAATGAGAAGACCAAACCTAAGGATTATAGGCATAGATGAGAGTGAAGATTTACAACTTAAAGGGCCAGCAAATATCTTCAATAAAATTATGGAAGAAAACTTCCCTAACCTAAAGAGAGAGATGCCCATGAATATACAAGAAGCCTACAGAACTCCAAACAGACTGGACCAGAACAGAAATACTTCCCATCACATAATAATCAAAACACCAAATGTTCTAAACAAAGAAAGAATACTAAAGGCAGTAAGAGAAAAAGGCCAAGTAACATATAAAGGAAGACCTATCAGAATCACAGCAGACTTTTCACCTGAGACTATGAAGGCTAGAAGGTCCTGGGCAGATCTCATGCAGACTCTAAGAGAACACAAATGCCAACCAAAACTACTATATCCAGCAAAACTCTCAATCACCATAGATGGAGAAACTAAGATATTTCATGACAAAACCAAGTTTACCCAATATCTATCCACAAACCCGGCCCTAAAAAGGATAATAGGAGGACAACACCAATACAAGGAGGGAAACTTCACCCTGGAAAAAGCAAGATAGTAACCTTTCATCAAACCCAAAAGAAGTTAAGCATTCAAATTTAAAAAATAACGTCAAAAATGATAGGAAGTAACAATCACTATTCCTTAATATCTCTTAACATCAATGGACTTAATGCCCCAATAAAAAGACACAGACTAACTGAATGGATACGTAAACAGGACCCTACATTTTGCTGCTTACAGGAAACACACCTCAGGGTCAAAGACAAACACTACCTTAGAGTAAAAGGCTGGAAGACAATTTTACAAGCAAATGGTCTCAGGAAACAAGCTGGAGTAGCCATTTTAATATCAGATAAAATTGACTTTCAACCCAAAGTCATCAAAAGAGACCCTGAGGGACACTTCTTGCTGGTCAAAGGAAAAATACAAAAAGAAGAACTGTCAATCCTGAACATCTATGCCCCAAATGCAAGGGCACCCTCTTTCGTAAAAGAAACTTTATTAAAACTAAAAGCACACATTGCACCTAACACAATAATTGTGGGTGACTTCAACACTGCACTTTCCTCAATGGACCGATCAGGAAAACAGAAACTAAACAGGGACACAATGAAACTAATTGAAGCTTTGGACCAATTAGATTTAACAGATATATATAGAACATTCTATCCTAAAACAAAAGAATATAACTTTTTCTCAGCACCTCATGGTACCTTCTCCAAAATCGACCATATAATTGGTCACAAGACAGACCTCAACAAATATAAGAAGATCGAACTAATCCCATGCCTCCTATCTGATCACTATGGAGTAAAAGTGGTCTTCAATAGCAACAGAAACAACAGAAAGCCCACATACACGTGGAAACTGAACAATACTCAATGATACCTTGGTCAAGGAAGAAATAAAGAAAGAAATTAAAGACTTTTTAGAACACAATGAAAATGAAAACACAACATACCCAAATCTATGGGACACAATGAAAGCAGTGCTAAGAGGAAAACTCATAGCCCTGAGTGCCTCCAAAAAGAAAATGGAGAGAGCATACATTACCAGCTTAATGACACACCTGAAAGCCCTGGAACAAAAAGAAGCTATTTGGCCCAGGAGGAGTAGAAGGCAGGAAATCGTCAAACTCAGGGCCGAAATCAATGAAGTAGAAACAAAGAGAACCATACAAAAAATCAACAATACCAGGAGCTGGTTCTTTGAGAAAATCAACAAGATAGATAAACCCTTAGCCAGAATGACCAAAGGGCACAGAGAAAGTATCCAAATTAACAAACTTAGAAATGAAAAGGGAGATATAACAACGGAAACTGAGGAAATCCAAAAAATCATCAGATCCTACTACAAGAGCCTATACTCAACACAACTGGAGAATCTGGAGGAAATGGACAATTTCCTTGACAGATACCAAATACCAAAATTAAATCAGGACCAACTAGACCATCTAAACAGTCCCATAATGCCTAAAGAAATAGAAGGAGTCATAGAAAGTCTTCCAACCAAAAAAAGCACAGGACCAGATGGCTTCAGTGCAGAATTCTACCAGACCTTCAAAGAAGAGTTAACACCAATACTCTTCAAACTATTCCACAAAATAGAAACAGAAGGAACACTACCCAATTCCTTCTACAAAGCCACAATTACCCTGATACCAAAGCCACACAAAGATCCAACAAAGAAAGAGAACTTCAGACCAATTTCCCTTATGAACATCGATGCAAAAATACTCAATAAAATTCTTGCCAACCGAATCAAAGAACACATCAAAACGATCATCCACCATGATCAAGTAGGCTTTATCCCGGGAATGCAGGGTTGGTTCAATATACGGAAATCCATCAATACAATCCACTACATAAACAAACTCAAAGAACAAAACCACATGGTCATTTCATTGGATGCTGAAAAAGCATTTGACAAAATTCAGCATCCCTTCATGCTTAAAGTCTTGGAGAGAACAGGAATTCAAGGCCCATACCTAAACATAGTAAAAGCAATATACAGCAAACCGGTAGCCAGCATCAAACTAAATGGAGAGAAACTTGAAGCAATCCCACTGAAATCAGGGACCAGACAAGGCTGCCCCCTTTCTCCTTATCTTTTCAATATTGTACTTGAGGTACTAGCTCGGGCAATTCGACAACATAAGGAGGTCAAAGGGATACAAATTGGAAAGGAAGAAGTCAAACTATCATTATTTGCAGACGACATGATCGTCTACCTAAGTGACCCAAAGAACTCCACTAGAGAGCTCCTACAGCTGATAAACAACTTCAGCAAAGTGGCAGGTTATAAAGTCAACTCAAGCAAATCAGTGGCCTTCCTATACTCAAAGGATAAGCAGGCTGAGAAAGAAATTAGGGAAATGACCCCCTTCACAATAGCCACAAACAGTATAAAGTATCTTGGGGTGACTCTTACCAATCATGTGAAAGATCTTGATGACAAGAACTTCAAGACTCTGAAGAAGGAAATGGAAGAAGACCTCAAAAAATGGGAAAACCTCCCATGCTCATGGATCGGTAGAATCAATATAGTTAAAATGGCCATTTTGCCTAAAGCACTATACAGATTCAATGCAATACCCATCAAAATCCCAACTCAATTCTTCACAGAGTTAGAAAGAGCAATTATAAAATTCATCTGGAACAACAAAAAACCCAGGATAGCTAAAACTATTCTCAGCAACAAAAGGAAATCTGGGGGAATCAGTATCCCTGACCTCAAGCAATACTACAGAGCAATAGTGTTAAAAACTGCATGGTATTGGTACAGTGACAGGCAGGAGGATCAATGGAACAGGATTGAAGATCCAGAAATGAACCCACACACCTATGGCCACTTGATCCTCGACAAAGAGGCTGAAAACATCCAATGGAAAAAAGATAGCCTTTTCAACAAATGGTGCTGGTTCAACTGGAGGTCAGTATGCAGAAGAATGCGAATTGATCCATCCTTGTCTCCTTGTACTAAGCTCAAATCCAAATGGATCAAGGACCTCCACATAAAGCCAGACACTCTGAAGCTAATAGAAAAAAAACTGGGGAAGACCCTTGAGGACATCGGTACAGGGAGAAAGTTTCTGAACAGAACACCAATAGCGTATGCTCTAAGACCAAGAATTGACAAATGGGACCTCATAAAATTACAAAGTTTCTGTAAGGCAAAGGACACCATCAAGAGGACAAATCGGCAACCAACAAATTGGGAAAAGATCTTCACCAATCCTACATCAGATAGAGGGCTAATATCCAATATATATAAAGAACTCAAGAAGTTAGACTCCAGAAAACCAAACAACCCTATTAAAAAATGGGGTACAGAGTTAAACAAAGAATTCTCACCTGAAGAACTTCGGATGGCGGAGAAGCATCTTAAAAAATGCTCAACTTCATTAGTCATTAGGGAAATGCAAATCAAAACAACCCTAAGATTTCATCTTACACCAGTCAGAATGGCTAAGATTAAAAATTCAGGAGACAGCAGGTGTTGGAGAGGGTGTGGAGAAAGAGGAACACTTCTCCACTGCTGGTGGGGTTGCAAATTGGTACAACCACTCTGGAAATCAGTCTGGCGGTTCCTCCGAAAACTGGGCACCTTACTTCCAGAAGATCCTGCTATACCACTCCTGGGCATATACCCAGAAGGCTCCCCACCATGTAATAAGGATACATGTTCTACTATGTTCATAGCAGCCCTATTTGTAATTGCCAGATGCTGGAAAGAACCCAGGTATCCCTCAACAGAACAGTGGATGCAAAAAATGTGGTATATCTACACAATGGAGTACTATTCAGCCATTAGAAACAATGAATTCATGAAATTCTTAGGCAAATGGATGGAGCTAGAGAATATCATACTAAGTGAGGTAACCCAGACTCAAAAGGTGAATCATGGTATGCACTCACTAATAAGTGGATATTAACCTAGAAAACTGGAATACCCAAAACATAATCCACACATCAAATGAGGTACAAGAAGAAAGGAGGAGTGGCCCCTGGTTCTGGAAAGACTCAGTGAAACAGTATTCAGCAAAACCAGAACGGGGAAGTGGGAAGGGGTGGGTGGGAGGACAGGGGAAGAGAAGGGGGCTTGCGGGACTTTCGGGGAGTGGGGGGGCTAGAAAAGGGGAAATCATTTGAAATGTAAATAAATTATATCGAATAAAAAAAATGAATCTTCCATGTCAATATCTGCTTGATTTCCCAATATTCTCAAGTATGTTATGTTTTTAGCAATAAAATTTTAATAACAAAATCTGGATGTTAGCTTGTGTTGTTTGAAAGTCTGTGGAACTCAAGGGAACGACTCCCAAATAAGTAACCCATTTCTAACACTGGGCTTTTTATTTGTCTCTGTTGTCTGGTTCTTCTTTATATTTTCTTAAATTAAAAATAGATTCTTCCCTCATAGAATATATCTCGACCACTCTCTTCACTCCAATCACCCTCACCTCCCTTTTCCTTCAAATGCACTCCCCTCTGTTTCTCAATAGAAAGGAGCAGGCATCCAAGAGACAACAACCAAATACAACTAAACCATGTACAGTAAGTAAAGCCCTCACATTGAAGCTGGTCAAGGAAATCCAATATGAGGAAAAGAGGTCAAAAAGCATGCAAAAGAGTGAAAAATACATGTCCCTACAAATCACCAAGCTAACACAAATAACATATAAGGAGAGGACCTGGTATAGAACCATGCCAGTTCCCTGCTTGCTGCTCCATTCTCTGTGAGCCAATATGAGCTCTGCTTAGCTGATTCGGTGGTCCATATTATCCTGGTGTCCCCCATGCCTCTGACTTGTGCATTCTTTCTTCCCCCCACTTCCATGAGATGAATTTACGTTTCCACCTTTGATTCTTATTTTTGAATATGTTGTCCCTTCATTTTAATTTGGCATGAATACTTTTGAGAGATATTCTTCTTTAGGTTACAAATCTTTGTCTCATTTAAGCATAATGTACCTATTGGAATTCTGGCCACTTAGAATGAGTTGAAATATATGTTTTCATTTGTAGTTATACTCAGGAGTTGGAACACACATTTGCAAGTTTCTTCATGAAGTGTATGGTAAACTTTGCTAATAAGAGACCAGTACTTCTAGGTACTTTGTGGAAGGAATTTTAGCCAAAACACTTTAATTGATTTAAATCATACTAGTCTATTTAAGTTATCTATTTATTCTAAAGTAGGTTTCCTTCACATTTAAATTCTTAAATTACTCTACAGCTATAGCTGTTTATATTGTTTATTATCCTTTTAATATGTTAAAATATGCAAATATGGAATGTCTTTGTAATGTGATGGTATATTCTAAAAAATTATTAAATAACCAAAAGGACACACATTTTGTTCTTTGTTTCTTTACTTCTTTCTTTGATTTTTTTCTCATGATGTCAAGTCTTATTTTTATTATAGTCCTTTTATTGCTGAGACATTCTTTTCTATGATTTACATTTACTTTGAGATTTTTATACATGTATAATTTATTTACATAATTTCCACCAAACCCATTTCCCATCTAGCTCCTCTTAATTCTTATTATTATGTATATCATTTTACTTATTTTTCAAGTATTGATTGATATTCTTTGTCTAGTTTCTCATAATAGAGACTGATATAATTGATTTCAGCTATATATATTTCATTTTCAATTATAGGAATATTGTAATTTTTTTCTTTTCTCCATTTTCCTTGAAATACTATTATACCATCCTCTAATAAGTTCTGAATATGTTTTCAGTTTTCTTCTTTCAAAATCTATAAAATTCCATACTAGCTTTTTGATTAATGTGTTTTTAAAAGTGCTATGTGTTATTTTGATTATTTCATTTGTTTACATTCAAAATGTTGCTCCCCTTCTCAGTAACACATCTAAGAGCACTTCTCACCATCTCTCTCCCCTTTGCCTCTGAGAAGATGTTCTCCACCCAATCTCCTACATGCCCATCCCCCTTACCCACCCACCTAGCTACCCTCCAACTCAACCTCCCACCCATCCCCCTTCCCTGGAGCATCAAGACTCAACAGGATTAGGCACATCCTCTCCCACTGAAGCCAGACAAGGTAGTCCTCTGTTACATATGTGCCAGGGGCCATGGGCCACTGCATGCATGCTCTTTGGTTGATGGCTCACTCTCAGGGAGCTCCCGGGGTCCAGGTTAGTAGATATGGTTAGTCTTCCTATGTGATTGCCATCTCCTTCAGCTACTTTAATATATCCCGTAATATATTCCTACATAGGGTTCCGTAACCTAAGTCATGCTTGTCTGTAAGTATCTACATCTGTCTTAGTCAACTGTTGGTTGAGCTTTTCAGAGGACAGCCATCCTAGGCTCTTGTCTGAAAGCATAACATGGTATCAGTAATAGTGTAAGGGTTTGGTGTCCTCCAGTGGAATAAATCCCAGTTTGCAAATGTCATTGGATGACTTTTCCTTCAGTCTCTGTTCAGTTTTTGTTCCTGTATTTCCTTTTATCAGGAACAATTCTGGGTAAAAAAAGTTTTTTTATTGATATATTTTTTATTTACATTTCCAACGATTTCCCTTTTCTGGGTCCCCACTCCCCGCAAGTCCCATAAGCCCTCTTCCCTCCCCCTGTTCCTCCATCTACCCCTTCCCGCTTCCCTGTTCTGGAATTCCCCTATACTCTTGCACCGAGTCTTTCCAGAACCAGTGGCCACTCCTCCATTCTCTTTGGACATCATTTTATATGTGGATTATGTTTTGGGTATTCCAGTTTTCTAGGTTAATATCCACTTATTAGTGAGTGCATACCATGATTCATCTTTTGAGTCAGGGTTACCTCACTTAGAATGATGTTCTCTAGCTCCATCCATTTGCCTAAGAATTTCATGAATTCATTGTTTCTAATGGCTGAATAGTACTCCATTGTGTAAATATACCACATTTTTGTATCCATTCCTCCATTGAAGGACACTTGGGTTCTTTCCAGCTTCTGGCTACTACAAATAGGGCTGCTATGAACATAGTGGAGCATGGGTCAAAAACTTTTAAGGGAAGTTGGTAAACCTATCCTCCACTGGGAGACTTGTTTAACTACTGCATGCAGTCTCTTCAGGATCCATCTCCTCACTGTGGGTATTTTAGCTGAGTTTATCCCCATTCATTCTGGGAGCCTCTCGCAATCCTCTTCTCTGGGACTTTTTATAGGTTCCTCTTGGACCCCACCTCCCACAGTAGTATATTTCCATTCATTGTCCTGACCCCTCTGGGGCTTCTCTTCTGTCTCCACCCCACAGCTGATCCTGCCCCCATTTTCCCTCCACCTCTCCGATCCCACCTAGGTCCTTCCCTCTCAGTGCCTAACATGACAGTTTTGCTTCCCCTTCTAAGTGGGATTCAAGCATCCTCACTTGTTCCTTCTTATTTGTTGTTTAACTTCTTAGCGCCTGTGAGGTATAACTGGTATTCGGTATTTCTAATATCCCCTTATCAGTGTGCACATACCATGAATGTGCTATTGGGTCTGAGTTACCTCATTTGGAATAATATTTTATAGTTCCATCCATTTGCTTCCAAAATTCATGACTTTCTCATCTTAATAGCCAAATAGTATTCCATTGTGTAAATGAACCACATTTTCTGTATCTGTTCTACAGTTGAGGGACTTCCAGCTTCTGGCTATTATAAATAAAGCTGCTATGAACATAGTGAAGCATGTGTCTTTGTGGGATGGTGCAGTAACTTGTGGGTATATGCCCATGAGTAGTATAGCAGAGTCTTCAGGTGGAATTGTTTCCAATTTTCTGAGGATCCACCATATCCAGATGCACTTCTAGAGTGCTTATACCAATTTGAAATCCCACCAGAAATAGAGGAGTACTCCCTATTCTTCAAACACTCTCCAGCATGTGCTGTCACTTAAGTTTTTATCTTAACCATTCTGACTGGTGTGAGGTGAAATCTCAGGGCTGTTTTGATTTGCATTTCCCTGATGACTAAGGATTTTGAACATTTCTTTAAGTGCTTCTTGGCCATTCAAGATTCCTCTGTTGAGAGTGCTCTGTTTAGCTCTGTATCTTATTTTTTGATTGGATTACTTGTTTATTTGGAGTTGACTTCTTGAGTTCTTATTTTACTTTTTAAATGACTTTTATAGTCCAGTCCTTGCCCACCTCCTGGTCCACCCTTCCACAGTTCCACATCCCATCCTCCTTAAACCCTGTCTCTAAGATGATGCCCCCATCCCTGTTGTCAGGCCTCTCCACTCCCTGAAGTCTCAAGTCTCTCCAGGGTTAGGGCCATCTTTTCCCACTCTGGCCAGACCAGCAGTCCTCTGCTGTTTATGTGTTGGGGAGGCCTCAGACTAGCTCCTTTATGCTGCCTGGATGGTGGCTCAGTGTCTGAGAGATCTCAGGGTTCTGGGTGAGCTAAAACTCCTGGTTTTCCTATAGGGTATCCCTATTTACAGATGATATGATACTATACATAAGCAACTCTCAAATTTTACCAGAGAACTTCTACAGCTGTAAACAACTTCAGCAAATTGGACCAGATATAAATTTAAATCAGTATCCTTCTTTTATACAAATGATAAACGAGCAGAGAAAGACAATAGGGAAACAACTCCCATAGCAATAATCACAAATAATATAAGGTATCTTGGGGAACTCTAAGAAAGCAAGTAAAAAATCTGTATGACAATAACTTCAAGTCTCTCAAAGAATTGAAGGAGACCTCAGAAAATGGAGAGAACTGCTATGCTCATAGATTGATAGGATTAACATAGTAAAATGGCCATTCTACCAAAAGCAATCTACAGATTCAATGCATTCCCCATCAAAATTCCTACACAATTCTTCACAGACATGGAAAAAGGACTCTTCACTTTCATATGGAAAAAAAAAAGCTCAGGATAGGGCAAAAATTCTGAACAATAAAAGAACTTCTGGGTGAATCACTATCCCTTACCTCAAGCTGCACTACAGAGTAATAGTGATAAAAACTGCATGGTGTTGGTACAGAGACAGACAGGTTAATCAATGGAATAGAATTGAAGAACCAGAAATAAACCCACACACTTTCAGGCACTTGCTCTTTGACAAAAATATACAATGGAAAAAAGAAAGCATCTACAATAAATGGTGTTGGTCTAACTGGCAGCACATATGCAGAAAAATGAAAATATATCCATATTTGTCACCTTGCACAAAGCTCAAGTCCAAGTGAATGCAAAACCTCAATATAAAACCAGATACTCTGAATCTAATAGAAGAGAAAGTGGGAAAGATTCTCAAACTCATTGGCATGGTGGGAATTTCCTAAACAGAACTCCAATGGCTCAAGCTCTAAGAACAAGAATTGAGTTCTTTATGTATTTTAGATATTTGTCCTCTATTTTGTTTAGGGTTACTGGAGATCTTACCCAATCTGTAGGTTTCAGTGTTGTCCTATTGACAGCATCCTTTGACTTTTCAGTTTCATGAGGTCCCATTTGTCAGTTGTTGATCTTAGAGCCTGGGCCATCGTTGCTGTATTCAAGAAGTTTTTTTTTTTTTTTAAAAAAAAGTGCTATTTGGACTCTGTCTCCCTTGGGTCTCTTCCCTTGGGAATCCCATAGAGAAAGAAGAGGAATAATTGTAGGAGCCACCAGGGATATTGGACACCAGAATTACAAGGTCCACTGAATCAACCATTTGGGGACACATGGACTCACAGAGGCAGAAGTAGCAACCACAAAGCCTGCATGCATCTTTAACAGGTGCTTTGCATTTATATTATTACTATTAAGTCCGTGTTTTGTGGAACTTCTAACTGAGGGAGCAGGTATAGCTCTGAGTCTTTTGTTTTTCTCTTGTCAGATTACCTTGTCCAGCCTTGATGCCTATGCTTTTACCTTGTCTTATTGAATCTTCTTTTGTCGTGTTTGGTTGTTGTTTCTTGGGGACTCCTCATTTTAGAAAGGAGGCAGAAGAGGAGCAGATCTTGGAAAGAGGGGGAGGTAATAGAAACCTGGGAGAAGTAGAGGGAGGGGAAACTGCAGTTGGTATGCATGCATTATATGAGAAAAAAATCATTTTCAATTAAAAAAATACAAAAGGGTGTTATTTGGTTCACATATACTTGAGAATTTGACATGTTTCATTTCCTTTTTATATGTTGTTTTATTTTATTTGAAAAAAATTATACAATGTATTTTAATCATATTCTTCCCTGTCCCAACTCCTTCAAGATTCCCCTTTCCTCCCTGTCCAACAAATTTAACGATTTTTCATGTTCTCTCTCTATTTAAAAAAAAATCATGAATGCATTATGTTTGTTTTGTTTTTGTCAGTTGCTCTTGGGCATAGTGCTAGCCCTAGAATGTGGTTGATATACCCAAAGCCACCTATTGGAGAAAACTTATCTTCCTTTTCCCAGCAAATACCAAGGACATATAGCATCTTGCTCAGGAGTGAGCTTTGTGTCTTTTTAACCCTTCTCAGTGCTCGAATTTTTATCTGGTTTGAACCAATGCAGGTCTTATGCATGCTGTCATGATCTCTGTGAGTTTATATGTATATCAGTTCTGTCATGTCTAAATGACACTGTTTTCCTTATAAGTCAACCACCACCTCTAATTGTAATTGAGTACAAATTGTACATTGGCCACATTTTAAAAATATTATCACTAATAAAATATATCATTCTGTTATATTTATTCTAGAAGTTATAAAGAGAGGAAAATTTAAATCTCTGCACTTGAGTGTTTGGTTATGTCTAACATTTTTATTTATATCACTCAATATAATTTTATTTTATAAACTATCTAAAGTAGATACAGTGTATTCACTCAAAATGCCTTCTTTTTATTTAATACCTATCATTTTCTACTTCAGTAGCACTAGCAAATTGATATTATGTATTTCATGGAAAAATAATTCCAATGATCTGAGATATCCTGTCATGTATTTAGGTTTAGTAGTAGCCAGTTAGAAACTACCCCATCTCAAAGAACGTGTTAAAGATGGTAGAAGCAGAACTTTATACTAAACTCTTGCCATTATGTCTTATATAGACTCCCAGATCTCTGCTTTCTCATTTCAGAAATATTCAAAGTTTTGGTTAATTTTCATCATTGTAATATACTGACACTTTTTTCAATCTTGTAATATGATAGATTGCTAATTTTATAATCTTAATTTGTATTACTTTGTGTATAATAGATTTTTACCCCAGTTTGATCATGAATAGAAAAATATTTAGGAAACAATTCTATGATTTCTTAACTTAGTGAATGACTAAAAGTATAGCTGATACCTAAGTTAAAAGTTATGGTAATAAAAATTATATATGAAGTAGATAAAATGGTAAAAGAAACTATAATCCAAACAATTTAGGCAAAAATGATAAAAAGTAATTTTCTTCTCTTATATTTTCTTTTCTTCTTAATTTTTGCCTATGTGAAATATGTAACTGAGGTGAACTTACTTCATATGTAATGGCTAATCATTATGAAACATTAGTAAAAGAACAGTAATCAGTGATGGGTGGTATTATTTTATGTAGTGTTAATTACCTGACAACATTGGTTACTGAATGTTCTCTGCAATATTTCAAATAAGTACTATAGGCAATATATGAAAGACATCTGCACTAGCTAGTTTGTTGTCAATGTGTCACAAGTTAGAGTCTTTTGGGAAAAGATCCTTTCTTTCAGCTGAGATAATCCAATATTTTAGGGGTATTTTCTTATTTAGCAATTGCCAAATCTGTAGTGCCTCTTCTGGACAGGTAGTGGTGGTTCTGGAGTATATAAGAAAGCAGGCTGAGCAAGCCAAGAACAAATCAGTAAGCTCTAGTAATCTATGCCCTCTGTATCTGTTCCTGCCTTCAGGTTCCTGTTCTTTTGAGTTTCTGTCCTGACTTCCTTTAATGACAGATTGTGATATGGAAGCATAAACTAAAATACAGCCTCCCCACCCCCCTACCCCCACCTCCCACCCCCACAGGCCCCGCCAAATTGCTTTTGGTAAATGTGTTTTACCACAAAAATAGAAACCCCAACAATGGCAATGACTTTGTCAACATTTATTTCTAATGTTTATATGTAAGTAATATGCATTCTGAATTACTTTTCTCGTATAGACAATTATTGTAGTCAAGATATCACTCATCTAAAATTATGCACAACAAATATAAAAATGAATGAGCACCTAAGCATGGTGATTTTTTTTTAGAGTAAGCTTTTCTAAATACCCAACAAGCATGGAACCTTTTAACCAGAAATGATACTGAAATCCATTTTTAATTAAGTTCTCAAAGACTTAGAAAATGATTGTCTTCTTTATGACTAATTTTTTGTCAAACTCAATTTAAAACTTTCCCCAACAAATATGACATTTCATACTGCTCTGCAGAAAGCATGTAAAATGAGCCGATGTTTTCAAACAGCAGGGAAGCTTCCAGTACAACAATTAACTGATAACATATGCCACTGCTGCCAAGAGGATTTTTAATCCTGTTAAACATTAATGTAGCATTTTTGCTTCTGTCACAATAAGGCAGCCATCTGTGTTTTAACCTGCTGGGAAACTGGGGATATGTTTACAGAAAGAGGAAAGAGAAAGCAATGCAGATAGGCAGGCCATTCAGATTTAGAGACCTGGCATCTAATGTCAATAACATATAAAAACTCTGAGGAATTTGGGGTTTGCATGAATTCTTTTGATCCTCAATAACCCATTTGCACAAATTTCTCTTAAATTTTTATAAAAGCAACTTCCATTTTCTTATACTAAAGACCTATTTATCCATCTGCCTCTAAAAGAGAAAAAGGCATACAATTTTGTGTAAAAACACTTGTTACAATTTTAAAAGCTATGCTTTGTAATGAGCCCTGGTTTTCCAATGAGCAGAAGGAGAAATTGTGTGATTCAAGAGCTCTTGTTATTCAAAGACTGTGGAAACACGTTTAGAGAGTTATCTCACAAATCTTTGGAACTATGAGATAGGGTGGAAAAAGAGAAAAGCAAAGATATAAGCATTTGCCAGTCTAATCTATTATTGGCAGGTTTTGGACTGTTAGAAACCCGCCTATATGTAATCTTGATGAAATATAATTAGTGTGTATTTTCTTTTGCTGCCTGCCCTTTTAATACATAAACACACACATATGTGTGTATGTGTGTGTGTATGTCTGTGTGGTTCCCTTTTCGCAATCAATGCAATAAAGCATGATTTCATTTGTTTTTACAATTTAATAGATTTATACAATAATTTTAGGTCTCCATCTAATATTTTGGTTCATACTTATGAGTTATAAAGCAATGGCTTAATTTTATGTCTTTATGTTTACTTGTTTTCTCAGTGCTATTTGTCGAAGCTTCTATACCAAATGAGATTGGTATCTTTGTTGAAAATTATTTCCTTCTATAAGTAGGATTTTATTTGAAGGTTCATGATTCTATTTATTTATTTATTTGTCTATGAACAGCACAATATCACATTTTATTGATTATTATGAACTGTCACAAAAAGTTTTGTTTGTTTTTGTTGTTATTGTTTGATTTCATACACGGTCACCGTCTGAGGAACTTTCTATTTAGACCAGGCTTTAGTTAAATTCCAAGAGATCTGCCTTGGCCTGCCAAGTCCTGTACTTAACAGTATGTGCTGTGCTACCACACCCAGTCATAGTAAAATTTGAAACTCAAAGGTGGAAGACTTATAATTTCTTCTTGTTCAACAATATCTAAGCTACTTGTGATATGCTTATATTTGACACAAATTGTAGGACTTACTCTACTCCATGCAAAGAGAGACTATGATAATCTATAGTTTTTAATCTGTAGATTCTGACATCTTAATATTAAGCCCCCAGTAAATGAACAAGAGATGGCCATTTGTTGGTGAATTACTTTTGAAGAAAATATATACTTATGACATAAAAGAATTATACATAGTTATGTGGTAATTTGATAGATGTATAAAATGAGTAATAAAGCAAGATAATTGCATTTTAATCTCCTTAGACATTATCATTTATGTGTAAACCTTCAAATTTATCTTTTCTAATGTTTTTATAGTAGAAATGAAACATGACTTAATTGCTTTTAGCAACTTTACAGTATACCAGCCTTTAATCTTCATGGTTAAATTTATTGTAAAGATATTATTTTCCATGCTTTATAAACAAGATTATTTTCTTAAGATAATTTTTAAAATATTCATTGCCATTGTTCAAAATTAAACTTATTTTCATGATTCTTCTATCTAGCAAACTTGATGTATTTATAAACACTACTTTTTATATAAAATGGGACTGTTTTAAAAGATTTGATGCCATCTAACAAGAGACTTTAAATTCTTTTGCTCATTTCAATATCTTACATATTTTTATTAGTCTACTTAACCTGCCCAAGACCTCTTACAATAGTTAAATTGCCAAAGTAAGGAACCTTAGCTTATGCCTAGGAATAATAGTAACTACTCTTTCAACAGTGACTACATTAAATATTGATTTATTATATTTTTGCCTTTGGTCTACTGAAGTTGTCTTTATTCTTTTTTGTTGAGTATTTTATGATGAAATGATACAGAATATTTTCAAACTCAAATACATTTTGGTAGATTAAATATGGTTACCATGGTTTCTCCCTTTATTATGTGGACAATGATTGTGTTTTTATATTGGGAGATATCTTTTAATGCCAAGACTAAATGTCACTTCTTCATGGTATATTAATACTTTCAAGGTGTCAAATTTGGTTAAATGACATATTTTTTAGCAAATTCCTATTATTTACCATAGTTCCTGTTTTTCCCCCTCCTCATTATCTTTTCCTGCCTTTTCATACTTTCATACTGCTTTGTTTGTTTGTTTGTTTGTTTGTTTGTTTTTTGAGACATGGTATCACCTTGTAGCCCTGGCTGTCCTGGAACTCACTCTGTTGACCAGGCTGGCTTCGAACTCAGAAATCCACCTGCCTCTGCCTCCCAATTGCTGGAATTATAGGCATGTGTGCTTCATCCTGGCTTTATACACCATTTTAATATGTTCCCAACTTACTTCATTATGATTGACTGATGATCGTTTCTTTCAAATATTTGGTGGACATAGTGAAAGAAACCATCTCATTATTGGCTTTTTATTGGATATTTTATTTATTTACATTTCAAATACTATCCCCTTTCCCAATTTTCCCTCTGGAACCACCCAATCCTATCTGGCTTCACCCTCTCCACTTCTAAGAGGGTGTTCCCCATATTTTTAAGAAATATGTGTTACGGGGAGCCCTCAGATCTCTCTGCTTCCGGAACCAGATCTGCCTGGGCGGCAACACCACATCTCTAGGTTGTGCAAGAGGCAAGAGAGGCTTCAGGGTGGCCAGCAGGGAGAAGTCGGTGTGCTCCAGTGAATCCAGCAGGCCCCAGCAGGAGCCTTCAGGTGCCTGCTTTGGGATCTGAACAGCCTGAGCCACAGCACTCAGTCTCCAGGAAGTGCGGGAGACCTGGTGTGCACCCAGAGGCAGTCTGGGAGCTCACAGCACAGCTTGTTCCTGTGGCAAGGAGCTTAGGTTCCAGTCCTGAGGCCTCTTGCGGAAGCCCTCAGATCTCTCCGCTTCCGGATCCAGATCAGCCAGGGCGGCAACACCACATATCCAGGTCCTGGAAGAGGCAACAGGGGCTTCCAGGCGGCCAGCGGGGAGAAGTCGGTGTGCTCCCGTGAATCCAGCGGGCCCCAGCAGGAGCCTTCAGGTGCCTGCTTTGGGATCTGAACAGCCTGGGCCACAGCACTCAGTCTCCAGGAAGTGCGGGAGACCTGCTGTGCACCCAGAGGCAGTCTGGGAGCTCACAGCCCTGGGAACAGCACCCTGACTCCAGGCAGTGCAAGAGGTAAGCTGTGCACCAGAGGCCACCTGGGAAGGGGCAGCTTGCACTGGTGAGTCCAGCATTTACAAGACCAACTAACAACAGTGAGAAATAGATGGCTAAAGGCAAACGCAGGAATGTCACTAAACAGAAATCAAGGCAATATGGCAACATCTGAACCCAATTCTCCTTTACCAGCATGTCCAGGATACCCCATCACACCAGTAACAAGATTTGGATTTAAAATCACTGGTCATGATGCTGGTACAGGAACACATGAAGGACATACTTAAAGAAATTCAGGAGAAAATGGATCAAAAGTTAGAAGCCCTTGCAAGGGAAACACAAAAATCATTGAAAGAAATCCAGGAGAATACAAAAGCCAATAATGAGGAAACGCAAAAAACACTTAAAGAAACTCAGGAGAACTTTGGTCAACAGGCTGATGTCATGAAAGAGGAAACACAAAAATCTATTAAAGAATTACAGGAAAGCACAAACAATCAAGTGAAGGAGCTAAACAAAACCATCCAGGATCTAAAATCAGAAGTAGAAACAACTGAGAAAACTCAAAGGGAGACAACTTTGGAGATAGAAAACCTTGGGAAGAAATCAGGGGACATAGATGCAAATATCAACAACAGAATACAAGAGATAGAAGAAAGAATCTCAGATGCTGAAGATACCATAGAAACCATAGACTCAACAGTTACAGAAAATGCAAAAAGCAAAAAGCTTGTAACCCAAAATATCCAGGAAATCCAGGACACAATGAGAAGACCAAACCTAAGGATTATAGGCATAGATGAGAGTGAAGATTTACAGCTTAAAGGGCCAGCAAATATCTTCAATAAAATCATGGAAGAAAACTTCCCTAACCTGAAGAGAGAGATGCCCATGAATATACAAGAAGCCTACAGAACTCCAAACAGACTGAACCAGAACAGAAATACCTCCCGTCACATAATAATCAAAACACCAAATGTACTAAACAAAGAAAGAATATTAAAGGCAGTAAGAGAAAAAGGCCAAGTAACATATAAAGGAAGACCTATCAGAATCCCAGCAGACTTTTCACCTGAGACTATGAAGGCTAGAAGATCCTGGTCAGATCTCATGCAGACTCTAAGAGAACACAAATGCCAGCCAAAACTACTATATCCAGTAAAACTCTCAATCACCGTAGATGGAGAAACAAAGGTATTTCATGACAAAACCAAGTTTACCCAATATCTATCCACAAACCCAGCCCTACAAAGGATAATAGGAGGAAAACACCAATACAAGGAGGGAAACTTCACCCTGGAAAAAGCAAGATAGTAACCTTTCATCAAACCCAAAAGAAGTTAACCAATCAAATTTAAAAAATAACGTCAAAAATGACAGTAAGTAACAATCACTATTTCTTAATATCTCTTAACATCAATGGACTCAATGCCCCCCCCCCAAAAAGACATAGACTAACTGACTGGATACGTAAACAGGACCCTACATTTTGCTGCTTACAGGAAACACACCTCAGGGTCAAAGACAAACACTACCTTAGAATAAAAGGCTGGAAGACAATTTAACAAGCAAATGGTCTCAGGAAACAAGCTGGAGTAGCCATTTTAATATCAGATAAAATTGACTTTCAACCCAAAGTCATCAAAAGAGACTCTGAGGGACACTTCTTGCTGGTCAAAGGAAAAATACAACAAGAAGAACTCTCAATCCTGAACATCTATGCTCCAAATGCAAGGGCACCCTCTTTCGTAAAAGAAACTTTATTAAAGCTCAAAGCACACATTGCACCTAACACAATAATTGTGGGTGACTTCAACACTGCACTTTCCTCAATGGACCGATCAGGAAAACAGAAACTAAACAGGGACACAATGAAACTAATTGAAGCTTTGGACCAATTAGATTTAACAGATATATACAGAACATTCTATCCTAAGGCAAAAGAATATACCTTTTTCTCAGCACCTCATGGTACCTTCTCCAAAATAGACCACATACTTGGTCACAAGACAGACCTCAACAAATATAAGAAGATCGAACTAATCCCATGCCTCCTATCAGATCACTATGGAGTAAAAGTGGTCTTCAATAGCAACAAAAACAACAGAAAACACACATATACATGGAAACGGGACAATATTCTATTCAATGATAACTTGGTCAAGGAAAAAATAAAGAAAGAAATTAAAGACTTTTTAGAATATAATGAAAATGAAGACACAACATACCCAAATCTATGGGACACAATGAAAGCAGTGCTAAAAGGAAAACTCATAGCCCTGAGTTCCTCCAAAAAGAAAATGGAAAGAGCATACACTAACAGCTTAATGACACACCTGAAAGCCCTGGAACAAAAATAAGCTATTTCACCCAGGAGGAGTAGAAGGCAGGAAATCATCAAACTCACGGCTGAAATCAGTCAATTAGCAACAAAGAGAACCATACAAAGAATCAACAAAACCAAGAGCTGGTTCTTTGAGAAAATCAACAAGATAGATAAACCCTTAGCCAGACTAATCAAAGGACACAGAGACAGTATCCAGATTAACAAACTTAGAAATGAAAATGGAGATATAACAACAGAAACTGAGGAAATTCAAAAAATCATTAGATCCTACTACAAAAGCCTATACTCAACACAACTTTAAAATCTGGTAGAAATGGACATTTTCCTAGACTGATATCTGACACCAAAATTAAATCAGGATCAAACATATCAATTAACAGTTCTATAACACCTGAAGAAATAAAAAGTGTCATAGAAAGTCTCCCAACCAAAAAAAGCACAGGACCAGATGGCTTCAGTGCAGAGTTCTATCAGACCTTCATAGAAGACCTAACACCAATACTCTTCAAACTATTCCACAAAATAGAAACAGAAGGAACTCTACCCAACTCGTTCTATGAAGCCACAATTACGCTGATACCAAAACCACACAAAGATCCAACAAAGAAAGAGAACTTCAGGCCAATTTCTCTTATGGATATTGATGCAAAAATACTTAATAAAATTCTTGCCAACCGAATCTAAGAACACATCAAAACGATCATCCACCATGATCAAGTAGGCTTCATCACAGGGATGCAGGGATGGTTCAATATAAGGAAATCCATCAACGCTATCCACTACATAAACAAACTCAAAGAAAAAAAAATATGATCATCTCATTAGATGCAGAAAAACCATTTGACAAAATTCAGCATCCTTTCATGCTAAAAGTCTTCGAAAGAACAGGAATTTAAGGCCCATACCTAAACATCGTTAAAGCAATATACAGCAAACTGGTAGCCAACATCAAACTAAATGGAGAGAAACTTGAAGCAATCCCACTAAAATCAGGGACTAGACAAGGCTGTCATCTCTCTCCATATCTTTTCAATATAGTACTTGAAGTTCTAGCTAGAGCAATTAGACAACATAAGGAGGTCAAGGGCATACAAATTGAAAAGGAAGAAGTCAAATTATCACTATTTGCAGATGACATGATAGTCTACTTAAGTGACCTGAAAACCTCCACCAGAGAACTCCTACAGCTGATAAACAGCTTCAGCAGAGTGGCTGGTTATAAAATCAACTCAAGCAAATCAGTTGCCTTCCTATACTCAAGGGATAAGCAGGCTGAGAAAGAAGTTAGGGAAATGACACCCTTCAAAATAGCCACAAACAATATAAAGTATCTTGGTGTGACTCTAACCAAACAAATGAAAAATCTATATGACAAGAATTTCAGGTCTCCGAAGAAGGAAATCGAAGAAGACCTCAGAAAATGGAAAAATCAGCCATGCTCATGGATTGGCAGGATTAATATACTTAAAATGGCCATCTCACCAAAAGCGATCTACAGATTCAATGCAATCCCCATCAAAATCCCAACTCAGTTCTTCACAGAGTTAGAAAAAGCAATTCTCAAATTCATCTGGAATAACAAAAAATCCAGGATAGCTAAAACTATTCTCAACAACAAAAGAAATTCTGGGGGAATCAGTATCCCTGACTTCAAGCAATACTATAGAGCAATAGTGTTAAAAACTGTATGGTATTGGCACAGTGACAGACAAGTGGACCAATGGAATAGAATTGAAGATCCAGAAATGAATCCACACACCTATGGTCACTTGATCTTCGACAAAGGAGCCAAAAAACATCCAGTGGAAAAAAGATAACCTTTTCAACAAATGGTGCTGGTTCAATTGGAGGTCAGCAGGCAGAAGAATGCGAATTGATCCATTCTTATCTCCATGTACTAAACTTCACTCCAAGTGGATCAAAGACCTCCATGTAAAACCAGACACACTGAAACTAATAGAAAAGAAACTGGAGAAGACCCTTGAGGACATGGGCACAGTGGAAAAGTTCCTGAACAGATCACCAATAGCTTATGCTCTAAGATCAAAAATTGACAAATGGGACCTCATAAAATTACAAAGTTTCTGTAAGGCAATGGACACTGTTAAAAGGACAAAACGGCAACCATCAAATTGGGAAAGGATATTCACCAACCCCACATCTGATAGAGGGCTAATATCCAATACATACAAAGAACTCAATAAGTTAGACCCCAGGGAACCAAATAACCCTATTAAAAAATGGGGTACAGATCTAAACAAAGAATTTTCACCTGAAGAAATTCGGATGGCTGAGAGGCACCTTAAGAAGTGCTCAACATCATTAGTCATTAGGGAAATGCAGATCAAAACAACCCTGAGATTTCACCTTACACCAGTCAGAATGGCTAAGGTCAAAAACTCAGGAGACAGCAGGTGTTGGTGAGGATGTGGAGAAAGAGGAACACTCCTCCACTGCTGGTGGGGCTGTAAGATGGTACAACCACTTTGGACATCAGTCTGGAGGTTCCTCAGAAAACTGGACATGACACTTCTGGAGGACCCTGCTATACCTCTCCTGGGCATATACCCAAAGGATTCCCCAGCATGCAATAAAGACACATGCTCCATTATGTTCATAGCAGCCTTACTTATAATAGCCAGAAGCTGGAAAGAACCCAGATGCCCCTCAAAGGAGGAATGGATACAGAAAATGTGGTATATTTACACAATGGGATACTACTCAGCAATTAGAAACAATGAGTTCACAAAATTTTTAGGCAAATGGTTTGATCTGGAAAATATCATCCTAAGTGAGGTAACCAAATCACAAAAGAATACACTTGAATGCAATCTCTGATAAGTGGATATTAATTAGCCCAGAAGCCCTGAATACCCAAGGCACAAATTGCATAACAAATGACGCCCATGAAGAAGTATGGAGAGGGTCCTGATCCTGGAAAGGATTGATCTAGCATTGGAAGGGAATATAAGGACAGAGAAAAAGGAGGGAGGAGATTGGAGAAGGGATGGAGATAAGAAGGTTTATGGGACATATAGGGAGGGGGGATCCGGGAAAGTGGAAATCATTTGGAATGTAAACAAAGAATATAGAAAATAAAAATATTTAAAAAAAGATCTTCAAGAACAATAGTTATTAGGGATGGAGAGAGTGGACAGCCTTGTCTAGCCACTGAAGCTTCCACATGTATGTGGGATTTCTGTTGTTCTTGTTGCTTTTGGAGACCACTTTTACGCCATAGTGATCTCATGGGAGGCATAGGATTAGTTCAATCTTCTTATATTTGTTGAGGTCTGTCTTGTGACCAATTATCTGGTCGATTTTGGAGAAGGTATCATGAGCTTCTGAGAAAAAGTTATATTCTTTTGCTTTAGGATGAAATGTTCTATATTTATTTCTGTTAAATCTAATTGGTCCAAAGCTTCAATTAGTTTCACTGTGTCCCTGGTTATTTTCTGTTTTCCTGAGGAGAGTGGCGTGTTGAAGTCACCCACAATTCTTGTGGTAGGTGCAATGTGAGCTTTGAGCTTTAGTAAAGTTTCTTTTAAGAATGAGGGTGCCCTTGCATTTGGAGCAGGAATGTTCAGGATTGAGAGTTCTTGGTGTATTTTTCCTTTGACCAGCAAGAAGTGTCCCTCAGTGTCCCTTTTGATGACTTTAGGTTGAAAGTCAATTTTATCTGATATTATAATGGCTACTTAGCTTGTTTCCTGAGACCATTTATTTGTAAAATTGTCTTCTAGCCTTTTACTCTAAGGTAGTGTTTGTCTTTGAAACTGAGGTGTATTTCCTGTATGCAGCAAAATGTAGGGTCCTGTTTACATATCCAGTCTGTTAGTCTATATCTTTTTATTGGGGAATTGAGTCCATTGATGTTAAGAGATATTAAGGAATAGTGATTATTATTTCCTGTCATTTTTGATGTTAATTTTGATATTTGATTCGTTATCTTCTTTTGGGTTTGATGAAAGAAGGTTGCTATCTTGCTTTCTCCAGGGTCAAGTTTCCTTCCTTGTATTGTTTTTTTCCTCCTATTATCCTCTGTAGGGCTGGGTTTGTGGAAAGATATTGGGTAAACTTGGTTTTGTCATGGAATATCTTGGTTTCTCCATCTATGGTGATTGAGAGTGTTGCTGGGTATAGTAGTTTTGGCTGGTATTTGTGTTCTCTTAGAGCCTGTATGAGATGTGTCCAGTAGCTTTCATAATCTCTGGTGAGAAGTCTGGTGTTATTCTGATAGGTCTTCCTTTTTATGTTACTTGGCATTTTTCTCTTACTGCTTTAATATTCCTTCTTTGTTTAGTATATTTGGTGTTTTGATTATTATGTAATGAGAGGTATTTCTGTTCTTGTCCAATCTGTTTGGAGTTCTGTAGGCTTCTTGTATATTCAGGGGTATCTCTCTCTCTTTAGGTTAGGGAAGTTTTCTTCCATAATTTTGTTGAATATATTTACTGGCCCTTTCAGTTGTAAATATTTACTCTCATCTGTGCCTATAATCCTTAGGTTTGGCCATCTCATTGTGTCCTGGATTTTCTGAATGTTTTGGGTTACAAGCTTTTTACATTTTGCATTTGACTCTTGAGTCCATTGTTTCTATGGTATCTTTGGCATCTGTGATTCTTTCTTCTATCTCTTGTATTCTGTTGTTGATATTTGCATCTATGACCCCTGATTTCTTCCCAAGGTTTTCTTTCTCCAAAGTTGTCTCCCTTTGCGATTTCTTAGTTGTTTCTACTTCTATTTTTAGATCCTGGATGGTTTTGCTCAGTTCCTTCACTTGCATGTTTGTGTTTTCCTGTAATTCTTTTAGAGATTTTTGATTTTCCTCTTTCATGACCTCTGCCTGTTGACCCAAGTTCTCCTGTATTTCTTTAAGTGATTTTTGCATTTCATCCTTATTGGCTTCTAACTTTTGACTCATATTCTCCTGATTTTCTTTAAATGATTTTTGTGTTTCCCTTGTAAGGGCTTCTAACTTTTGATCCATTTTCTCCTGTATTTCTTTATGAGAATTATTTATGTCCTTCTTGTGTTCCTCTAACAGCATCATGACCAGTGATTTTAATTCAAAATCTTGTTTTTCTGGTGTGTTGTGGTATCCTGGACTTGCTTTTTTTGGAGAACTGGGTTCAGATGCTACCATATTGTCTTGATTTCGGTTGGTAAGGTTCCTATGTTTGCCTTTTGCCATCTGGTTATCTCTGGTGTTAGTTTGTCCTGTTGTCACTGGCTGTTGCTTGAACCTCCTGTGAGCCTGTAATGCTATTTCCATACCACTGGATGACTGGGTTTCCCCTGGCACAGATTGCTGATGTGCTGCCCAGCTCTTGGGTGCTGTTGGAGCCCTGGTGTGTCCTGCCCCAATCAATGTTATACTTGGGGTGTCTCGGTGGACTGAAGCTGGTGCTGTCCTTCTGCTCTGTCAGGGAGCAAGGATGGCAGTAGGGATCCCACAGGGCACAGGACCCTCGCCTGGCTGGCACACAGATGAACTGCTGTTCTGCCTAGTTCCTGGGCACAGGCGGCAGCCCACAGCTCGGTGGTCTGCATCCCCAGTGGTCTTAGACTCAGGATATCTCAGTACCTGTGGTAGCCTGTCCAGTTCTACTGGAAGCTAAGATGGCAGCTACCGACTTCTCTGCCATTGCCTTTCGATCACAAAGATCAAGTGAAGGTAGGGCCTCCCCTTCAGTGTCTCAGAATGGGATAATTCATTTTAATAAGGCCATGGTTTCTCTGATACCCAAACCGTATGAGGCCACAACAAAGAAGAATTCCAAATCAATTTACCTTACAAAGGTAGATGCAACAATTCCAAATAAAAACTGCAAAATGAAGCAAAGAACAAATAAAAAAGATCATCCACTAAGTAGGCTTCATCTCAGACGTTAAAGCTTCATTTAACATAAATATGTTGAGCAATGTTATCCACCATATCTATACTTATACCTATATAAATATCTATGTCTGTCTCTATCTCTATCTCTATCTCTATCTCTATCTCTATCTCTATCTCTATCTATATCTATATCTAATCTATATCTATACTTATATCTATACCTCTATCTATCTATATATCTATATATCTGTATATCTCTCTATATATACCTATATCTACCTGTCTGTATGTCCATCCATCTGTCTGTCTATCTGTCTCTTTGTCTATCTATGATAGGTAGCATCAACACAGTAGAAATGGCTATCTTACCAAAAACAACGTACAGATGCAATTCAATATCTATCAATATTTCAACACAATGTATACAGACCAGGAAATTGTAATATACAACTTCTTATGGAAAAAACAAAAATCACAGAATAATCAAAACATTTCTGAACAAAAGAAATTATGGCAATATAACCATCCCTAATTTCAAGGTGTACTACAGAAGTATCATAATAAAAATTGCATGGTATAAAAACAGACACATTTATCATTGAAATCCAAATGAATACCCAGACATAAATCCTCATACCTATGATTGCCTCATTTGTATAAAGAACCTAGAAATTAACAATTAATAAAAGACAGAAAGAAAGAGAGGGGGAGGAAGGGAGGGAGGGAGGGATAAAGAGGGAGAGTGAGGGAGGGCTGGAGAGAGGGGGAGAGGGAGAGAGAGGGAGAGAAAGAAAGAAAGGAAGAAAGAAAGAAAAACAAAGAAGGAAAGAAAGAAAGAAAAAGAATCTTTAGCAAATGGCTGTAGTCTAAGTGGATTCTGCATGTAGAAGGATGCAAATATCCATATCTAGCACAAACCCAAATCCAAATGGATCAAGGACCTCAACATAAAACTACACTAAACCTGATAGAAGAGAAAGTGGGAAATAACTTTTAATGCATTGGTACAAGAGAGAGATTCCTAAATAGAACAGTAATAGTGCAAGCACTAATATCAACAATTAGCAAATGGGACTTGATGAAACTGAAAAACTCCCATAAGGCAAAACATACACACATTAGGACAAAATAGCAGTTTACAGAATAGTTAAAGATTTTCATTAACTCTTGATCTGAAAGAGGGCTAATATTCAACATGCATAAAAGAATACAAGAAAGTAGACTTCGACAATTTGAATAATCCTATAATAAAGGAGGTATTGCTCTAAATCGAGAATTCTCAACAGAGGAATTTCAGATGGATGAGAAACACTTAAAGAAGTGTTCAAAAACACTCCTCTATTGCTTGAGAGGGTGCAATTTTGTATAGCCACTATGAAAATCAATGTGATGGTTCCTCAGAAAATTGGGAATCAGTCTACCTTGAGATCTCCCTATACCACTTCTGGGCATATGCCCAAAGGATGCTCCATCCTACCACAAAGACACTTACTCAACAATGTCCATAGCATCTTTATTCATAATAGCCAGAACATAGAAACAATTTATGTTCTTTAACTAAAGAACGTATAAAGAAAATGTGGTACAGGTACACAATGAAGTAGTATTAAAAAATATGTCATCATAATATTTGCAGGTATATGGATGAAACTAGACAAATATCATCCTAAGTGAGGTAACCCAGATTCAGAAACACAAACATGATTTGAACTCACTTAAAAGTGGATATAAGCTATTAAGTAAATTATAATCATTTTACAGCCCACAGACCTAGAAAGGCCAAGTAACAATGAGAGCTCTCGGAGAGAGAGGCAATGATTTCCCTGAAAAAGAGAACTAGAATAGACTTTGCAGGAAGACATGGGGTAGGTGGTGATGGGAACAGGAAGCAACGGGTGTTCAGGGAGTGATGGAAGCAGAAGGTACAGGGAAAGAAGACTACAGTAGAGAGTTATTTGGAGGATAACCTAGTGCTCACTAGAGAGTATCCCTAGTAATGGAGGATATGGAGAGATTTTTCTTTCTTTTTTATTCAATATATTCTTTATTTACATTTCAAATGATTTCGCCTTTCCTTGACCTCCCCTCCCCGAAAGTCCCATAAGCCATCTTCCGTCCCCCTATTCCCCCATCCACCCCTTCCCACTTCTCTGTTCTGTTATTCCCCTATACTGCTGCACCGAGCCTTTCCAGAACCAGGGGCCACTTCTTCCTTCTTCTTGGATATCATTTGATATGTGGATTGTGTCTTGGGTAATCCAAGCTTCTAGGCTAATATCCACTTATCAGTGAGTGCATACCATGTGTGTTCTTTTGAGACTGGATGATGTTCTCCAGCTCCATCCATTTGTCTAAGAATTTCATGAATTTATTGTTTCTAATGGCTGACTAGTACTCCACTGTGTATATATACCACATTTTTTTTATCCATTCCTCCGTTGAGGGACATCTGGGTTCTTTCCAGCTTCTGGCTATTATAAATAGGGCTGCTTATCTACACAATGGAGTACTATTCAGCCATTAGAAACAATGAATTCATGAAATTCTTAGGCAAATGGATGGAGCTAGAGAATATCATACTAAGTGAGGTAACCCAGACTCAAAAGGTGAATCATGGTATGCACTCACTAATAAGTGGATATTAACCTAGAAAACTGGAATACCCAAAACATAATCCACACATCAAATGAGGTACAAGAAGAAAGGAGGAGTGGCCCCTGGTTCTGGAAAGACTCAGTGAAACAGTATTCAGCAAAACCAGAACGGGGAAGTGGGAAGGGGTGGGTGGGAGGACAGGGGAAGAGAAGGGGGCTTGCGGGACTTTCGGGGAGTGGGGGGGCTAGAAAAGGGGAAATCATTTGAAATGTAAATAAATTATATCGAATAAAAAAAAAATAAATAGGGCTGCTATGAACATAGTGGAGCATGTATTCTTATTACATGGTGGGGAATCTTCTGGGTATATGCCCAGGAGTGGTATAGCAGGGTCCTCTAGAAGTGTCATGCCCAGTTTTCTGAGGAACCACCAGACCGATTTCCAGAGTGGATGTACCATCTTACAATCCCACCAGCAGTGGAGGGGTGTTCCTCTTTCTCCAAATCCTCACCCACACCTGCAAATCTCCTGAGTTTTTAGTCTTAGCCTTTCTGACTGGTGTAAGGAGAAATCTCAGGGTTGTTTTGATTTGCATTTTCCTAGTGACTAATAATGTTGAACATTTCCTAAGGTGCTTCTCAGCCATCTGAAGTTCTTCAGGTGACCCCTTCTATTTCTTTAGGGGTTATGGGACTGTGTAAATGATCTATTTGATCCTGATTTAATTTTGGTATTTGGTATCTGTCTAGGAAATTGTCTATTTCCTCCAGATTTTCCAGTTGTGTTGAGTATAGGCTTTTGTAGTAGGATCTGAATTTTTTTTAATTTCCTCTGTTTCTATTGTTATATCTCCCTTTTCATTTCTAATTTTGTTAATTTGGATACTGTCTCTGTGCCCTTTGTTCAGACTGGCTAAGGGTTTATCTATCTTGTTGATTTTCTCAAAGAACCAGCTCCTGGTTTTGTTGATTTTTTGTATGGTTCTCTTTGTTTCTACTTGATTTATTTCAGCCCTGAGTTTGATGATTTCCTGTCTTCTACTCCTCCTGAGTGAATTAGCTTCTTTTTGTTCCAGGGCTTTCATTTGTGTTGTTAAGCTGCTAGTGTATGCTCCCTCCAGTTTCTTTTTTGGAGGCATTCAGGGCTATGAGTTTTCCTTTTAGCACTGCTTTCATTGTGTCCCATAGATTTTTGTATGTTGTGCCTTCTTTTTCATTAAATTCTAAAAAGTCTTTGATTTCTTCTTTGCCAAGGTATCATTGAGTATTGTTTAGCCTCCATGTGTATGTGGGCTTTCTCTTGTTTTTGTTGCTATTTAAGACCACTCTTATTCCATAGAGATCTGATAGGAAACAAGGGCTTAGTTCGATCTTCTTATATTTGTTGAAGTCTGTCTTGTGACCAATTATATGGTCGATGCTAGAGAAGGTACCATGAGGTGCTGAGAAAAAGGTAAGTGCACCAATGGAATAGGATTGAAGACCCAGAAATGAACCCACACACTTATGGTCAGTTTATCTTTGATAAAGGATCTCAAACCATTCATTGGGGGAAAAAAAGCCTTTTCAACAAATGGTGCTGGCTCAAGTGGAAGTCAGCATGCAGAAGAATTCGAATTGATCCATTCTTATCTCCTTATACTAAGCTCAACTCCAAGTGGATCAAGGACCACCACATAAAACAAGACACATTGAAACTAATACAAAAATAAAACTGGGGAAGATCCTTAAGGACATGGGCACAGGGGAAACATTCCTGAACAGAATATGGAATACTACCCAGCAATTAAAAACAATGAATTCATGAAATTCTTAAGCAAATATTTGGATCTGGACAATATCATCCTAAGTGAGGTAGTGAGGTAACCTAATCACAAAAGAACACACATGGAGTGCAGTCACTGATAAGTGGATATTAGCCCAGAATGTCTGAATACCCAAGACACAATTCACATATCAAATAATTCCCAAGAAGAAGATAGGAGAGGGCCCTGGTTCTTGAAAGGATTGATGTAGCATTGAAGGATTACCAACACAGAGATGTAGGAGGGGGTTGATTGGGGAATGGGCAAAGGTAAGAGTGCTTAAGGGACTTATTGGGAGAAGGAACCAGGAAAGGGAAAATCATTTGGAATGTAAACAAAGAATATAGAAAAGAAAAATGAAGAGAGAGAGAGAGAGAGAGAGAGAGAGAGAGAGAGAGAGAGAGAGAGAGATGCTTCTGTAGTCAGAAACAAAAATAAATATTGCATATAAAAAAGAAATATTTTCCATTAAAAAAAATAGGAAATCAAAATCATGTTGTAGGCCTGAAGTAGCAGAGCTAGCTTATAGGTATGGCACAATTTGCAAAAAAAGCATCCAGCCTCATTTTACGATTCACTGAGGGCTAGAGATGTAGCTTGGTGGTAGAGTACTTGCTTAGTGTGCTTGAGATCCTCCTAGGCTTGGTCCCTAGTACTTCAATGAGAAAAAATATCTACTTAAATTAAATATTGCTGAAATTATATATGGTTTTGTTCAGTCAACCAGATGATTTCTAGGCACTAGATACCAATATGTCTGCATTTTTTTTTTGTTTCTAGAAAGCTTTCACACTTGAAGAACTAACTGCCTTGCATAATGCCTCTGGATTGAAGTGCAGCCCTGCTTTTCTCAGAGATTGTGATATTGGCATTTCACCTGACAGCTTGCATATATGTTCTGAACCCTTATGGTTCCTTGTATTTATTCACCATTAGATACCTGAGCAGTGGGCAGCAGTAGAATGGTATACCACAGAAGCACACATCAGTGACAGGCCTATTAGCTTCATCTACTGGATACAGGAAATTATGGACACCCATAAGCCGGAGCCACTGGTGTTTGGTGTCAGAGGAGTGGGGCACATTCTTGTTTGTGGCTTGAGATAAAGGCAACATCTTTATGTGGCTTTAGCACCAGTCCCCAGTGACCATTGATTTGATACCTTGAACAAGCTTCTCCAGGCAATGAAAGACTGCATGTCACAGAGGATAATGGCAAGGTAATGACTGTTGGAGAGTGGACATCTGTGCTCACTGAGCTGGAGCCTAGTCTTCTCAGATGCAGAAGACTACATCCATTCTAATCATCTTTGAAGATTTTTAAGGCTTAAAAACAAAATGGCACTTTCTATAGTTTGTTGGTTTTATTTTCTGTCTACACCCCAATAAAACAGCTTTTCCATTGAATGAAAAAAAAGTCAACATCAATGTAGATGTAGATAAACTCAAAGCAATTGCACTAAAATCGAGGACAAGAAAAGGTTGCCCACTCTCTCCCTGTCTATTCAATATAGAACTAGAAGTCTTAGCTAGAGTAATAAAAACATTCAAGTAGAACCAGTGAATACAAATTGGAAAGGAAGAAGACAAAGCATTTTTTTTGTATTTGCAGTATTTGCAGATGATACAATAAAATAACTGACCTTAAAATTCCACCTATAACTACCACAGCTAACAAATACTTTCAGAAAAGTAACTGGAATAATTGAAGTAGATATCAGATAGAAAGATCTCCTATGACCATGGATTGGTAGAATTACGTCAGAAAAATTGCAATCCTACCATAAACAATCTACAATTCATTTGAAATCTCCATTAGAATTTCAACACCATTGTTCACAGATCTTGAAATTACAATTTTCAACTTCAAATGGAAACCATCAATAGCTTTAAAAAATCCTGAATAATAAAAGAACTGTTGGAGTTATCTTCATTCCCAATTTCAAGTTGTACTGCAGATATATAGAAATGAAAACTTCATTTCTCAGGCACAAAAACAGACACATCAATCAATGGAACTGAATCGAAGACAAAGACATAAATCCATATACCCATGGGCACCTGAATTTTGATAAATAAGCCATAAATACACACTGGAATGAAACCAGCAACTTCAACAAATCATGTTGGTCAAACTGATGACTGCCTGTAGACAAATTGAAATAAATCCGTATTATCACCCTATACAAAACTCAATCTCAAATAGATCAAGGACTAGAGCATAAAACCAATAGTACTGAACCTGATAGAAAGGAAAGTGAAATTATTTACACAGGAAGACTTTCTGAAGAGAACACCATCAAAAAGGCATTAAAATCAACAGTTAATAAATGATACTTCATGAAACTGAAAGGTTTCTGTATAACAAAGGACATTATCATTGGGCAAAGCAGTAACCAAAGAATGGGAAAGGATTTTTATCAACTACACATCTGATAGATGGCTAATATCCAAAATATATAAAGAGCATAAAACCTTAGATATCAAGAAAATATATAACCCTTTCTAAAATGGGGAACAAATACAAGTAGAATTCTTAAAAGAGGAAATACAAATGGTTGTTTATGGATGGATGGGATGATTGGAATGAGAGAATTAAGTGTGGAAAGGCAGAAGAAAAGAATATAAGGGAGGGACTGCAGGAGAGACAGTTAAAATTGAAGATCTTTTTAGGGGTAGTATGGAACTTGATAAAGTAGAAGTTACTTAAAATATGTACATGTATGAAGACAATCAAAATGCAGTCACCAAACCATAAGGGAGACAGAGTTCCAACTGGCCACCTATTGTCACAAAATGATCGTTCTAGTCCAGGGGTTGGGTACATCTAATTGAGTTGTTGTCTTTAGGGCTTCCATGGTAATTGCCAAACAAACAAACATCAGTTGTCAAGACTTCAGGTTTCTCAGCACAAATTGACAGTAAAGCTCCATTGCTTAAGATAATACCCACACAAACCATTGAACATGGAAATGTCAAGCTGTTACCTATATAGAGTATCTTTCCCTATAGTCTAACGTTTTTGTACATAAAAAGTATTCTGCACATTGTGTGCTAAAACAGAAATATATACTGCAACCCAGCCACAAGTCATTTGATCTGCTATGTTGTCCTGCCTGCAACATATGCTAGTGCAATTGTGTCAGTAAACTTGTGGTCAACTAACATCTGATTTGGCTTCAGGACTACACCAGGAGATGGAAACAATATTGTACTCTGCTTAGGTGATTAATAACCTGAAAATAGATTGTACAGGGACCTAGGGAAAAACTAAATGCTGCTGTTCTAAAAAAAAAAGTTTCAATCAAATGACTCCAAATGGAAATCTGATTCAATATGAACTGTCTTAGTTGGAATTTTCGATCACTGTGAAGAGACACTACAACCACAGCAACTCTTATAAAGGCAAACATTCAGAGTTTTAGTCCATTATGACAAGAAGCATGTTGGCACTCAGGTAGACCTGTTGCTGAAGGAGAAACTGAGAATTGTACATGCAACAAACAGGAAGAGAGACAGGAAGAGGAATGAGCCTGGCTTAACCATTAAAAATATGGAGCCTGTTATGGTTGTCTCTGGAGGGGCCCTGCCAGAGCCTTACAGATACAGAGGCAGAAGTTAGCAGCCAACCACTGGACTGAGCATTGGGAGGACTGGAGGAGCTGAAGGGGTTTGCAGCCCCCTGGGAAGAATAACTATGTTGGCCAAACAGATGCCCTAGGGCTCCCAGGACACCCAGAGATGCCAGGGACTAAGCTATCAACCAAGGGGTACACATGGTTCTAGCCAAAAATGTGGCAGAGGAATACCTTGTTGGGCATCAGTGGGAAGAGAGGTCCTTGGCCCAATGAAGTCTCGATAGATGCCCCAGCATGGGGAAATCGAGGGGGGAGGTTGGGTGGGGGGGCATATCCTTGGAGGCATGCGGTAGGAGGATGGATTGGAGGTTTTCTGGGAGAGAGAAATCGTGAAAGAGTGTAACATTTGAAATGTAAATGAAGAATATATTCAGTAAAAAATGTGAAAAAGTAAAGAAGAAACTCGACATCAAAAAACAAAACAAAAAAGTTATGAAAGTTCACTGCTGTTGACACATTTCTTCTAAAATGGCTATAGCTACTCCAATAAAGCCATCTATCCTAATAGTGCCACTTTTTGATGACCTAGAATTCCAATCCATGAGCCTATGTGTACCATTCTCATTCAAACCACCTCACAAACTAAAACCTACCTTTTTCTGTTAAATGATGGGTGAATTTAATTATTATGATATATATATATATATATATATATATATATATATATATATATAATAAATTGTGCTTTTGAATTTTTTCATGAAAAATCATTAAAAAAATTTAAAAAAGAAAAATTATAAATGTCTTTTCTTTATTTGAAATTACAACAAATTTAGAGACGTTTAGTTTGTGAAATATAAAAAAAATAGGAAAAGAATATAAAGAACATATTAGGAAACTTGGCATGAATTTTTATTTAAATAAAGTACCTTTTATTGCAAGCATTTTAAAACAACATAAGGTCAGTATGATATTAATAGCTTGGGAAGTCAGCAATTATTTCTTTAAGAGTTCTTAGGAAGGACATCTGTTTCCTCATTTTGTTTTCTGTCCTCTTTTTGGCAGTGAACTGAATACTGTGTGAAATAAGCCTTTGAATTTCGTGTCTTAAATCTGGCCTACCAATTTTGCCTGTAACTGTAGACAAACAGCTGGAGGCATGGCTTGTTTAATTAAGGTTGGACTTTATTTAAAACACTTTTCAAATTTAGTCTCTACATTACTCTCCATTTTGTTTCTTAGTGTCTCTTTATCCTTGTGAGATTTATTTCAGGATTTATATCCACTAGATTGTTAGAAATTGAAGAAAATTTTGAATCATTTCCAAAAAGAACATATTTGAAATTGGAAAGTCAGATAATAGTTCTCAGTTTGGTCTAAATGTACCATAAGATGAAAGTATGCTGTTACAATATACTTATTTTAACAAAGATTTATATTTATTATTTTAAATAATTGTATGTATGTGTACCTGTGTGAGTGAATTCTACATGCCCCTGGAAGCCAAAAAAGAGTGTGAGATCTCCCTGGAGCTGGAGTTAAAGGGGTGTATGTGAGTCACTTCATATGGATGATAGGAATCAAAATTTGATTCTCTCTGAGAGCAGCACCCACCTCTAATTGCTGAGACATTTCTCCTGTGCCATTATATACTTCTCTATTACAAATTATACAAATGTTTTCTTAATTTAGTTATTAAAACAGATTGTTAAGGCCTAAGAGAGATCATTTTCAGATTTCTTTTGATATTACTACTAATGCTCTAATATAAGTAACATATTGAGTACTATATATATTTTTGGCAAATAATATTTAATGGTATTGATAAATTACTCAAGGCCTGGAGACATCTCCAAGGAAGAAAAAACACTTATAATGGAAGCATGAGGAATGTAGCTCAAATTCCCAGCATCTGTATAAAAGCTGGGCATGTGTGGTCACCACCTGTAATCACAGGACTAGGGAGGCAGAAACAGGGAATCACAGGGCTCAGGGTGGATGGGGAGCCACATTATGAAACTAGCCTGACTGTAAATGAAGTGTTCCAGGTTTGACAAGATACCTTGCCTCAGTAACTGAAATGAACATCAATGTGACAGGCATCTGATGTAAATCTGAAGCCTCTACACACTCAAACACACTTGTGCACGTATACTGGCACAAACACACATGTACACACACACACACATTCAAGGACACAGACACACAGAGAGACAGACAGACACACACAAACCATCACCATCACCATCACTATCACCATCCCCATCACCAAAAATATGTGGTGCTTATGGATGTTTGAATGATGTGTTCTAAATAGCATCAGGTACTTGACTATTTGGTCTTAAGTTTCTGAATCTTTGAGAAGGCTCAGGGAGTACAGTCTTGCTGGAGGAGGCATGTCGCTCAGTGTAAGTTTTAAGATATCCAAAGACTGTCACCATTTTGAATTCATTCACTCTGTTTCCTGCTTATGGTTCAAGATATGATCTCTCAGCTTTTCTTTCTACCCTATCTGCCTCCTGTTATCATATTTTCCCAATATTATGGACTCTTTTTCTTTTAGAAGTGTGAAGCCAAATAAATCCTTCTTTCCATATGTTGTCTTGCCATGATCTTTGTCATAGCAAAATTAAGGTAACCAACACAATGTTTTCAAATAATTTTTAATCCACTGCTCATGTTTTATTTATTTATGGTACAAATAAGTGAGGCAAAAAGGAGTAATCTATGTATTATGAGACAAAAAATGTAAACTATGGTATTTAATTTTTTGTTTAAAAATAGAGTCATATCAAAGCACAATGACATCAACATAAAAAAAAACTGTTACCACAATGATTAATTACAAAATGTTGTTGACTAAAGAGCTGATTATCTGGAAGTACAATACTGAACTATTCACTGTTAAATAAATTAACTCTAATTCTTTGATGGTATTTGTAATTGTTGATAGTTTAATGACTACTTCTACATTAATGATATTGTACTGATAACATATATTTGCACTATCCTTACTATATCATACAAAGATGGGACTATATTAACGTAAAGTACTATATATATATGATAGAGTATCTTCTACAGGAATTTAATCTTTTTATGTCAGATTTTGTTGATTTATATAAACCAATAAAAAATATATATAGACAAGATTCAGAAAGCCAGCATTTCATTTAACTATTGTTTCCATGATCTTTTTGATAAGAAAAGGAACTCAGGAAGAAAGCAATGATGTTACTCAAGCAATTTATAATAATAGAGGGTAAATGGAATTTATATTTCTGGAAAACTCAGAGGTAATGCAGAATGCGGACTTCAAATGATCTTGTCCAGGAGAAGGCCTTTTTTTCCAGGCTGTTCTTGTTTATCTTGGAAGATAAATTTCATTGGCAATGAAATGCTGATGCTGGTTGTCAGAAATCAAGCTAGATTTCAGTGAAATGTTTTTTAAAAGGCTATTGAAATGGGAGGTGATGTTCTTTTCCTTGCTCCATTTTACCCTCTTTAATTCATTTACATGTTTATTTTTCTTTAGCTCTTTGCTCTGTATAGTTTAATTATTTATTGTTTATACAGGAGAAGCTATATTACAGAAAAAAAGATTGTTTTCCTCTGATGTATGTCCAATATTTATGAAGCTGCTTATCACTGATCAAGTTCTCCATAAATATTACTTTAATGAATTAATAAATGAATAGTGGTAATTGAACTTTCTGACTAAATTTGCAACATATATGAGAGAACTCATAATCTGTTAATAATAAAAAACAGATGTGGTTTTGTGACATGTCAGAATGTCTCTTCTGCTAATCAAAAACAATGGAGCTTTTACCTCTATACTTTAGTGAAAACACCTGTCTTGATCCTGAAAGTCCTTCAGTGAAAGAAATCGAATGTATGAAAGATATAAAGAATTGCTCAATAAAGAATTGCTAATGAATTCAATAAATATCAAATTTAAAATTTCATCTTTTCTTTGAAAATTTCATGCATCCTTGAAATGTATTGTTATCATTTCACTCTTTCCTTTTCCCAAAAGGAACCTGTTACCACATTTCCCTCCCAATTTCTTATCTTGCCTTCAGAATTTTATACATGTATTTTTTTTTTACATTTTTCTTTACTGATATATTTTTTATTTACATTTCAAATGATTTCCCGTTTTCTGGGTCCCCACTCTCCGCAAGTCCCATAAACCCTCTTCCCTCCCCCTGTTCCTCCATCTACCCCTTCCCACTTCCCTGTTCTGGAATTCCCCTATACTGTTGCATTGAGTCTTTCCAGAACCAGGGACCACGCCTCCATTCTTTTTGGACATCACTCAATATGTGGATTATGTCTTGGGTATTCAAAGTTTCTGGGCTAATATCCCTAATGATTCCCTAATGATTAATAATGTTGAACATTTCTTAAGGTGTTTCTCAGCCCTCCAAAGTTCTTCATGTGAAAATTCTTTATTTAGCATGTCTCACCATCTCTATACCTTACAATTTGCTCCACCCTCTCCAGGAATGTTCCCTAAGCTTTGAAGGCAGTGATATTGAAGTCTTATCTATGGCTGAGCATTTATAATCATTTACTTCAGCATAACTTCATTAGTGACTACCCACCACAATAAGAAGCTTCTCTGAACTTTATATAATATACTTGTTAGATGCTGGACTCTAAAATTATTCACTCATTTACTTCTGATATTATTTCAGTGATTTGGGGAAGGCTGCTGACTTTTAGTAATAGAAGATGGTAATTTTACTTTAACTAATATATATATATTAAATCAAAAATTATATAATATGTGGTGAAAGAAATTGAGAATCTTGATGTGAACATTTATTGCATGGGATATCTAATGCATTGGTATGACTGTCTTCATATTTGTATAGTTAATTTTTTAGAATAGTAAATACCTTTTTAAACCTTTGTATATTTGCAGTTAAGTTTCTTGGTGGTAACAAACAAAATGAAACTGCAGACTAGAAGAAGAATGAAAATCATCATAAAATGGTTTAATTTTGACTGATAAATCCAACTCTGAGAATCGTCAATTTCAGGAAAATGTATGTTCAGGAATTACTAGAACTAAGTTCAACAACAATACTATGATAAACTCTGGCTATTGCAGGGCTGTCCTGTAATCTGTGTTGCTTTATCTGTCAGATGGACTTTTCCCATAAAATGACACCATGGCACTCATATATTAACATTTATATTAGTATGGTTCAGTAGAAACAGTGGAAAAAGAACTTTCACATTCCAGGAATTCCTGAAAGGCATTTGATATTTGCTTCTGAGTGGCTAATCCTAACTCACATGTTCATTTCTGGTAAAAAACATTGTACCAGAAAGATTGAATATGTTGATTGAATGAACCTGGTCCATAAAGATATATCTTGAATCTCGAAAAGCAAAATAAATTATTCCCATTAAACTTTGATAATTAAAGTTAAAAGTAATAGCTTAAATTGCATAGGCTCTTGGGGGGCTAGAAAAGGGGAAATCATTTGAAATGTAAATAAAAAATATATCGAATAAAAAAATTGCATAGGCTCTAAACTACATGATATTCATTTTCAACATGTGTTAGAGATAAAAAAAATAATGTAATCCTCACCATACTACTCTAAGATATGGAATAATCACTCTATAGAAGTGAAGAAGTCTCTCTGGAATGGTAAAATAATAATTATAGTTGTGTAGTTACTAAGAGATGTGGTAAAACTTTGAACATAGTGTAAAAAATGGCCAACCATTAGTTAAAGAAGGGTGTGACCACTAATTACATCCATTAAATATAACACTAACAGAATAAATTTATTTCCATAAGGTGATTAAAATGTATCAAAATGATTTATATTTCTTTATGTCTCCCTCTGTACGTGCATATGCATGCAGGTTTCACAGGGGTCAGAAGAAGGTGTCAGATCCCAATGTGGGTTCTTGAACTTAAACTTGTATCCTCTGCAACAGCAGCAAGTACTGTTAATTGCAGAGCCATGTCTACAGATCCTTGAGATATATTTTAGATGTTACTAGTACATTATTTGTATCAAGAAGTTATTTATGTGTGCCTTCACCATCCATATATTTTTATGAAATTTTTCCTACAGTTAAATCCATTTCATTTTATTAGAAAAATCTCTATTTGTCTATGTCCGTATCCAACACCCAATACCTACATGCATATTATATTGTAATATAGAGATGTGCATTGAATTCCATTTTTATTGCAAGACAGAGTGACAAATGAATATAAAAAAATTGACTAGATGAAAGACATTTATGAGCATTTGCCTTCAAGGAAAAAAAGATCAATTTTTTTTCTAATTTATGTACGTATTTATTTGTTAAAATCTATTGTTTTGTCATCGGTGTGTATGTTTATACCAAGAATTCTTTCCCTAAAAAAATGGTGCCAAAAATTTAAATTGGAAAATAATCTTATCTTATATTTTTTTTGTAATTATTATTAATCAAAAACAGGAAATTCAGCAATATGAGGTTTATTATTTTAGAAAACAAAGTTACTGGATGAGAATTTTAGCATGACTTCCTGAGTTCTCCACACTATCCCATTTCTCACCGCAGAGCACAAATCTGACACAACCAACTCTAATTTATGCTTCTTTTTCATATGTTCCTTGATTTATTGTTTATAGAGCTTTCTCTTAACTCTAAAGGGAAAAATATCTTTGGCATACAGACAAGTATTTGAGATTTTTAAAAAGCCTCTAGATCCAAATACTTCATATATGTGTATTTAGAACTCATTTTTATTTAAGTAGAAAGTCATATATTTACAATCTGAAAATAGTTGATTACAAGTACTATGATCCTTATGCAGAAAAACTTTTAAATATTGTATGTAACTTTCGAAAGAGAACCACTTAAATGTTTTGATTTACACCTGTTGCATTTCTGTTTCTGTAATAAAACACCACTGCCAAAATGCTTTATTTCATCTTTTAGTTATTAGTTCATTACAGGAGGACGTCTAGGCAGGAACTGTGAGGCCAAAATTGAAGTAGGAACTGGGAAATAATCCTTTGGCTTGCTCAGCTACTTTTTTTATACAGCCCAAGTACACCTGCTCAGGGATGGAAACATTCACCTTGGGCTGGGCTAGGTCCTTAAACATCAGTGTGCAGGCATGGAGCTGCCCCTCAGAGATATCTACAGCTAAGATTCTGTCTTCCTGAGCATAGCTATGTTTGTATGAAGATTACAAAACTATAATTAAACTACATATATTAAAACAGAACTGTTTTGAGTTTAAAGTACATGTAATTCAACTTTCAACTCACTTATCATATGTAACATTTTGAACAGCGCTAGGCCTAGAAAAACAATTTTTTAATAACTCAGAAAAGAAAAATGTATTTTAACACTGTGTCCTAATTCTCCAAGTACTGTGAAAGACACTGCATAGATTTTGAATTTAAGAATTATGTTTCTGTTCTTAAGTACAGTTTTATAAGTAACATCAACCCAATACATAAAATGTAAGATAAAAGATATTATATCATTTCTAGATCATGCTATAGACATGATTTCTCGTGAAAAACCTCAAATATGTCTTGTTCTCAGGCTCTTTGTATTTTTCTTGACATAGTAAGACACTGTGGTGGTTTGAATGAAAATGGCCCCCATAGGCTCATAAGCCCTATTAGAAGGTGTACCCTTGTTGAAGCAGGTATGGCTTTGTTGGAGGAAGTGTATCATTGGCAGGAGGCTCAGGGGATTCAGAAGCTAAAGTGTTAAGAGCTTTTGGTGCTGTTTCTAGGAATTTGCCATTTGTCACTGGGCTTGGATAAGGAAGTAGTCTCAGATAGGAATGTTAGAAACAGTGACCATAGAGCTTTGGTTACTACTTTGCCGAATTACTACCTTATATGATCTCTTCACTTACTACTTTATTTAATTATTACCTTGTGTTATCCTTTTGCTTGCTATTCTACTTAATTACTCTCTTGTGTGATCTTCTTGTTTACTACTTCACTTGATTATTTTGTCTTCGATCTAAGAACTGACCATGACATTTGGATATACCTAGAATGATATAAAAGTAGACTGGGAAAGAATAAAGCCACTTCAGCCTCAGTACAGATTGGAGTCATGTTATAATCTTGTCTAATTGTTTTTCTTCTCTTTCAATCCTCACTTCCTCCCTTGAGACCCTGTTGACTGAGTGAGCTGGCTTGGTCACTAAAGCCAGGTGCATGGTGTCTGTCTTTCTGCTGTCTGCCAATCCAGTGTTAAAATTCGTGGCTCCTTCTCAAGCACCATGTCTGCCTGTGTGTAGACATGCTTCCCACCATTGTTCCTGCCATAAGACAATGAACTGAACCACTGAACTGTTAGCCAGTGTTAATTATGTGCTTTTCATTAGAATAATTTCTGGCATCGGGGTTTCTTCATAGCAATAAAACTCTAAGAGAGGTATTTTCTTCTAGAAACAGTGTTACTTCACATCTCAGCCCTATCTTCAACACTGGAAGTTATCACCTTTGCTTCCTATGTTCTGAGATTATAGATATGTGTCACCAGACCTAAGGAAGCATAGACATTTGCCTACAAATTGTTTTCTTCCCACCTTTCATACATTTACCAATTCTCTATGTAGAAATGTCATTTTAAATTCCAGTGATAATGTCTTTATGTTTAATTTCCTGGATTAAATGATATTTCAGGAGACTATGATAATGAAGATAAAGAAAGAGGTTATTTCTAATTTCTGCCCTTCACTAAACCAAAGAGAAAACAGGCAAAATATGGATTTATAAACTATATTAAAAAACGGGAACAAGGAATTTAAGTAATTTGGTAAAGAGTTATTGATGTTATCAAAGACAAAATCTAGTAACTGTAAAATACTATCATTATAGGAACATCCCTGAGAAGACAGCAATGCCCATGGGTCATTAAAGGGCACAGAGAGGACCCACTCTGGAGACAGTTTCAGGGACCATCATCTGATTTATTGTACATAAACAGGTAATTATATAGTATAAGCCTATTGACTGTGAATGGTTAGCACATTATCTCAGATTGGCCAGTGATTGTTCATATCAATGGAGGTTCCATGTGGGAGAAACACATACAAGGAGACATGGAGTGTGCACATAGCCAGCTACCAGCTACTCATACTACTTCAGATTTCAGTGTTCTGACTGTTGTGGATATTCAGAAAATTTGTGTGTAATTTTTATTCAGAATTGCAGTGTGCCAGTAAGGTTGGCCATCAGACAATGTCTACATTTTCTCCCACAGTAGACAGAGTCCTCTGGTATCACTTAGCTTATCTTATTCTCTCTGATCTCTCTACATTTCCAGGGTTACCTTGAATCTAATACCTCATAACTCTGGCTAAAATCACTAGCAGTCTTTCTATCACTGGAAATGGGCAGGAGGGATGGGGTTGCTGTGCTTACATTAACAGATTGTTGTTATAGCTCTTTGCCCCATCTGCTGTGAAAATGAAGACCATTCTCAGAAATCAGATTAGCCTTTCCAGAAAAGGTGACATCACTCTGAAGGGGTGCATAATCATTGTGAAGGGCCCCAGGGGAACTCTGTGGAGGGACTTCAATCACTTCAATGTAGACCTGAGTCTTCCTCAGAAAAAAAAAGAAAAGGTTCTGGGTTGATAAATGGTGGGGTAATAGAAACTGTCCACTGTCAGAACCATCTGCGGTTATGTTCAAATCATGATCAAGGGTGTTACAATGGGCTTTGGTTACAAAATGAAATATGTGTGTGCTCAATTCCCCAGCAATGCTGTTATGGAGAATGGGTCTTTTTTTGAAATCTGAAAGTTCTTGGGTGAAAAATATACATGCAGGGTTCAGATGAGGACAGGTGTTACTTGTTCTGTCTCTCAAGTCCAGAAGGATGAATTAACACTTGAAGGAAATTATATTAAACTGCTCTCAAATTCAGCAGCTCTGATTCAGCAAGTCACAACAGTTAAAAGAAGGATATCAGAAAGTTTTTGGTTAGCATCTATGTGTCTGAATAGCTGTGTAGGGAGCTATGTAGCAGGTTGATGAGTGAGACCTCAGTTACTAGCTCCAGAAACAAGATCCTGATTAAAAGTACAATTTGAGCTCAATTGTACAATTACAGTAAAAGAGACATGTATTGAAAAAGGGGAATTAACATTATATGAAATTGCTGAAATTCAATGGAAGGTGCTAGTTCTGTGTATGTATATATTTTACTTGAGTTGGGGAATCACTATGCAAAGCATATTGGGGATCATTATTGAAGGTAGACAAATAAATGTGATGAATTCACAAAAATTAAACCTTATAGGAAATAACAAACATCTATTCTTATCTTTAAAAAGTAATATTTTTTCTTAGAACAGGTTTAAATTTACAAAAAATGTATAGTTTTCTATTTTGCCACTGATTCCTCCAGTTTATTCTAAGATGTGTCACTTGTATTAATAAGATACACTTGTTTACAACTAAGACAATATTGTTATACTATTATCACCTGAACTTTATACTTACAGCTGAGCCTACCTCTAGTACATATTCTATAAATGATTAATATAATTTTATGTTTATCCATAATTATAGCAGCAGTAATATTTTAACTTTACTTAGTTAAAAATATACATTTTTTCATCCTTCACACTTTCATCCTTTACCTGAAACACCTGGGGGACAGAGACTATTTTAGAATCATACTTTTCATTTTCTAGAATTATTTCACATGTTTTTTCAACATGATATAATATTCATCTATGTCTTTTATGGGTTGAAGTATCATTTATGTTATCAATTAAGAATATACACAACTCATACACACAACACACACACACAGGGGGAGAGAGAAAAAGAGAGAGACAGAGACAGAAACAGAGAGACAGAGAGAGGCAGAGAGAGAGGCAGAGAGAACAATGTGGAAAGCCATCTCAGCAGAATTTAGGACTCCTGTTAGATCCACAATTTGACTTTGAGTTGCTTGTTTTTGCAATTTTCAGACTCCACTTCCTCAGAACCCCTCTCCAACCTGAGGCTGATCCTTGGCAATTGCTGAAGAAAATACTTACATAGTTTGTTGAACATGAAAAATTTGCATTGCTGGCTAACTAGATCCTTCACCCCTATGTCCTAGTGTTCATGGTACTGAATTCAGCATGCTACTAGGAGAGAAAGATATCCATTAACCCATTTACAAACCTGCAATCTACAAAGGTGAAATGTCTTCAAGATAAACTGGTACAATAGTGGCACAAATGTTGTGGAGTAACCAGATACATTTTGTTGGTTTTAAGGTCCACTCCCCAAGCTGAGATAAATGTCTGACACTGACAGGGTAGCCATGAACATAGCACTGGATAGGCCTTGGAGTAGGAAAAAACCAAATACTATTATTCTTCAAAAGGAACATAGTGATAAAATGACTCCTAATGATATTCTCTAATACCCATAGATCATCTCACTCAGCCATCATGAGAGAAGCTACCATTTTAAGCATATGGGAATTAACACAGAGACCCATAACTGGGCAGTATGCAGAGAGTAATAGAATTTGAAACAGTAAATCCTAAGTGGGATGTTTTGTTTGTTTGTTTTTTTAAATTTTTTTTTATTCGATATAATTTATTTACATTTCAAATGATTCCCCCTTTTCTAGCCCCCCCCACTCCCCGAAAGTCCCGTGAGCCCCCTTCTCTTCCCCTGCCCTCCCAACCACCCCTTCCCACTTCCCCGTTCTGGTTTTGTCGAATACTGTTTCACTGAGTCATTCCAGAACCAGGGGCCACTCCTCCTTTCTTCTTGTACCTCATTTGATGTGTGGATTATGTTTTGGGTATTCCAGTTTTCTAGGTTAATATCCACTTATTAGTGAGTGCATACCATGATTCACCTTTTGAGTCTGGGTTACCTCACTTAGTATGATGTTCTCTAGCTCCATCCATTTGCCTAAGAATTTCATGAATTCATTGTTTCTAATGGCTGAATAGTACTCCATTGTGTAGATATACCACATTTTTTGCATCCACTCTTCTGTTGAGGGATACCTGGGTTCTTTCCAGCATCTGGCAATTATAAATAGGGCTGCTATGAACATAGTAGAGCATGTATCCTTATTACATGGTGGGGAATCCTCTGGGTATATGCCCAGGAGTGGTATAGCAGGATCTTCTGGAAGTGAGGTGCCCAGTTTTCGGAGGAACCGCCAGACTGCTTTCCAGAGTGGTTGTACCAATTTGCAACCCCACCAGCAGTGGAGGAGTGTTCCTCTTTCTCCACACCCTCTCCAACACCTGCTGTCTCCTGAATTTTTAATCTTAGCCATTCTGACTGGTGTAAGATGAAATCTTAGTGTTGTTTTGATTTGCATTTCCCTAATGACTAATGAAGTTGAGCATTTTTAAAGATGCTTCTCCGCCATCCGAAGTTCTTCAGGTGAGAATTCTTTGTTTAACTCTGTACCCCATTTTTTAATAGGGTTGTTCGGTTTTCTGGAGTCTAACTTCTTGAGTTCTTTATATATATTGGATATTAGCCCTCTATCTGATGTAGGATTGGTGAAGATCTTTTCCCAATTTGTTGGTTGTCGATCTGTCCTCTTGATGGTGTCCTTTGCCTTACAGAAACTTTGTAATTTTATGAGGTCCCATTTGTCAATTCTTCCTCTTAGAGCATACGCTATTGGTGTTCTGTTCAGAAATGTTCTCCCTGTACCAATGTCCTCAAGGGTCTTCCCCAGTTTATTTTCTATTAGCTTCAGAGTGTCTGGCTTTATGTGGAGGTCCTTGATCCATTTGGATTTGAGCTTAGTACAAGGAGACAAGGATGGATCAATTCACATTCTTCTGCATGCTGACCTCCAGTTGAACCAGCACCATTTGTTGAAAAGGCTATCTTTTTTCCATTGGATGTTTTCAGCCGACATGATAGTCTACCTAAGTGACCCAAAAAACTCCACTAGAGAGCTTCTACAGCTGATAAACAACTTCAGCAAAGTTGCAGGTTATAAAATCAACTCAAGCAAATCAGTGGCCTTCCTATACTCAAAGGATAAGCAGGCTGAGAAAGAAATTAAGGAAATGACCCCCTTCACAATAGCCACAAACAGTATAAAGTATCTTGGGGTGACTCTTACCAAACATGTGAAAGATCTGTATGACAAGAACTTCAAGACTCTGAAGAAGGAAATGGAAGAAGACCTCAAAAAATGGGAAAACCTCCCATGCTCATGGATCGGTAGAATCAATATAGTTAAAATGGCCATTTTGCCAAAAGCAATATACAGATTCAATGCAATACCCATCAAAATCTCAACTCAATTCTTCACAGAGTTAGAAAGAGCAAATATCAAATTCATCTGGAACAACAAAAAACCCAGGATAGCTAAAACTATTCTCAGCAACACAAAACCAAGTTTACCCAATATCTATCCACAAACCCAGCCCTAAAAAGGATAATAGGAGGACAACACCAATACAAGGAGGGAAACTTCACCCTGGAAAAAGCAAGATAGTAACCTTTCATCAAACCCAAAAGAAGTTAAGCAATCAAATTTAAAAAATAACGTCAAAAATGATAGGAAGTAACAATCACTATTCCTTAATATCTCTTAACATCAATGGACTTAATGCCCCAATAAAAAGACACAGACTAACTGACTGGATACGTAAACAGGACCCTACATTTTGCTGCTTACAGGAAACACACCTCAGGGTCAAAGACAAACACTACCTTAGAGTAAAAGGCTGGAAGACAATTTTACAAGCAAATGGTCTCAGAAAACAAGCTGGAGTAGCCATTTTAATATCAGATAAAATTGACTTTCAACCCAAAGTCATCAAAAGAGACTCGGAGGGACACTTCTTGCTGGTCAAAGGAAAAATACAACAAGAAGAACTCTCAATCCTGAACATCTATGCTCCAAATGCAAGGGCACCCTCTTTCATAAAAGAAACTTTATTAAAACTCAAAGCACACATTGCACCTAACACAATAATTGTGGGTGACTTCAACACTGCACTTTCCTCAATGGACCGTTCAGGAAACAGAAACTAAACAAGGACACAAAGAAACTAATTGAAGCTTTGGACCAACTAGATTTAACAGATATACATAGAACATTCTATCCTAAAACAAAAGAATATACCTTTTTTTCAGCACCTCATGGTACCTTCTCCAAAATCGACCATATAATTGGTCACAAGACAGACCTCAACAAATATAAGAAGATCGAACTAATCCCATGCCTCCTATCTGATCACTATGGAGTAAAAGTGGTCTTCAATATCAACAGAAACAATAGAAAACCCACATACACGTGGAAACTGAACAATACTTTACTCAATGATACCTTGGTCAAGGAAGAAATAAAGAAAGAAATTAAAGACTTTTTAGAACACAATGAAAATGAAAACACAACATACCCAAATCTATGGGACACAATGAAAGCAGTGCTAAGAGGAAAACTCATAGCCCTGAGTGCCTCCAAAAAGAAAACGGAGAGAGCATACATTACCAGCTTAATGACACACCTGAAAGCCCTGGAACAAAAAGAAGCTATTTGGCCCAGGAGGAGTAGAAGGCAGGAAATCATCAAACTCAGGGCCGAAATCAATCAAGTAGAAACAAAGAGAACCATACAAAAAATCAACAAAACCAGGAGCTGGTTCTTTGAGAAAATCAACATGATAGATAAACCCTTAGCCAGACTGACCAAAGGGCACAGAGAAAGTATCCAAATTAACAAACTTAGAAATGAAAAGGGAGATATAACAAGGGAAACTGAGGAAATCCAAAAAATCATCAGATCCTACTACAAGAGCCTGTACTCAACACAACTGGAGAATCTGGAGGAAATGGACAACTTCCTTGACAGATACCAAATACCAAAATTAAATCAGGACCAACTAGACCATCTAAACAGTCCCATAAAACCTAAAGAAATAGAAGGAGTCATAGAAAGTCTTCCAACCAAAAAAAGTACAGGACCAGATTGTTTCAGTGCAGAATTCTACCAGACCTTCAAAGAAGAGTTAACACCAATACTCTTCAAACTATTCCACAAAATAGAAACAGAAGGAACACTACCCAATTCCTTCTACAAAGCCACAATTACGCTGATACCAAAGCCACACAAAGAACCAACAAAGAAAGAGAACTTCAGACCAATTTCCCTTATGAACATCGATGCAAAAATACTCAATAAAATTCTTGCCAACCGAATCTAAAAACACATCAAAACGATCATCCACCATGATCAAGTAGGCTTTATCCCGGGAATGGAGGGTTGGTTCAATATACAGAAATCCTTCAATACAATCTACTACATAAACAAACTCAAAGAACAAAACCACATGGTCATTTCATTGGATGCTGAAAAAGCATATGACAAAATTGAGCATCCTTTCATGCTTAAAGTCTTGGAGAGAACAGGAATTCAAGGCCCATACCTAAACATAGTAAAAGCAATATACAGCAAACCGGTAGCCAGCATCAAACTAAATGGAGAGAAACTTGAAGCAATCCCACTGAAATCAGGGACCAGACAAGGCTGCCCCCTTTCTCCTTATCTTTTCAATATTGTACTTGAGGTACTAGCTCGGGCAATTTGACAACAAAAGGAGGTCAAAGGGATACAAATTGGAAAGGAGGAAGTCAAACTATCATTATTTGCAGATGACATGATAGTCTACCTACGTGACCCAAAAAAACTCCACTAGAGAGCTCCTACAGCTGATAAACAACTACAGCAAAGTGGCAGGTTATAAAATCAACTCAAGCAAATCAGTGGCCTTCCTATACTCAAAGGATAAGCAGGCTGAGAAAGAAATTAGGGAAATGATCCCCTTCACAATAGCCACAAACAGTATAAAGTATCTTGGGGTGACTCTTACCAAACATGTGAAAGATCTGTATGACAAGAACTTCAAGACTCTGAAGAAGGAAATGGAAGAAGACCTCAAAAAATGGGAAAACCTCCCATGCTCATGGATCGGTAGAATCAATATAGTTAAAATGGCCATTTTGCCAAAAGCAATATACAGATTCAATGCAATACCCATCAAAATCCCAACTCAATTCTTCACAGAGTTAGAAAGAGCAAATATCAAATTCATCTGGAACAACAAAAAACCCAGGATAGCTAAAACTATTCTCAGCAACAAAAGGAAATCTGGGGGAATCAGTATTCCTGACCTCAAGCAATACTACAGAGCAATAGTGTTAAAAACTGCATGGTATTGGTACAGTGACAGGCAGGAGGATCAATGGAACAGGATTGAAGATCCAGAAATGAACCCACACACCTATGGCCACTTGATCCTCGACAAAGAGGCTGAAAACATCCAATGGAAAAAAGATAGCCTTTTTAACAAATGGTGCTGGTTCAACTGGAGGTCAGCATGCAGAAGAATGGGAATTGATCCATCCTTGTCTCCTTGTAGTAAGCTCAACTCCAAATGGATCAAGGACCTCCACATAAAGCCAGACACTCTGAAGCTAATAGAAAAGAAACTGGGGAAGACCCTTGAGGACATAGGTACAGGGAGAAAGTTTCTGAACAGAACACCAATAGCGTATGCTCTAAGAGCAAGAATTGACAAATGGGACCTCATAAGGTTACAGAGTTTCTGTAAGGCAAAGGACACCATCAAGAGGACAGATCGACAACCAACAAATTGGGAAAAGATCTTTACCAATCCTACATCAGATAGAGGGCTAATATCCAATATATATAAAGAACTCAAGAAGTGAGACTCCAGAAAACCAAACAACCCTATTAAAAAATGGGGTACAGAGTTAAACAAAGAATTCTCACCTGAAGAACTTCGGATGGCGGAGAAGCATCTTTAAAAATGCTCAACTTCATTAGTCATTAGGGAAATGCAAATCAAAACGAACACTAAGATTTCATCTTACACCAGTCAGAATGGCTAAGATTAAAAATTCAGGAGACAGCAGGTGTTGGAGAGGGTGTGGAGAAAGAGGAACACTCCTCCACTGCTGGTGGGGTTGCAAATTGGTACAACCACTCTGGAAAGCAGTCTGGCGGTTCCTCTGAAACCTGGGCACCTCACTTCCAGAAGATCCTGCTATACCACTCCTGGGCATATACCCAGAGGATTCCCCACCATGTAATAAGCATACATGCTCTACTATGTTCATAGCAGCCCTATTTATAATTGCCAGATGCTGGAAAGAACCCAGGTATCCCTCAACAGAAGAGTGGATGCAAAAAATGTGGTATATCTACACAATGGAGTACTATTCAGCCATTAGAAACAATGAATTCATGAAATTCTTAGGCAAATGGATGGAGCTAGAGAACATCATACTAAGTGAGGTAACCCAGACTCAAAAGGTGAATCATGGTATGCACTCACTAATAAGTGGTTATTAACCTAGAAAACTGGAATACCCAAAACATAATCCACACATCAAATGAGATACAAGAAGAAAGGAGGAGCGGTCCCTGGTTCTGGAAAGACTCAGTGAAACAGTATTCGGCAAAACCAGAATGGGTAACTGGGAAGGGGTGGGAGGGAGGACAGGGGAAGTGAAGGGGGCTTACGGGACTTTCGGGGAGTGGGGGGGCTAGAAAAGGGGAAATCATTTGAAATGTAAATAAATTATATTGAATAAAAAAAAAGATAGAGAGACAGTGAGAAGCCTTGCCAAAAAAAAAAAAAAAAAAAAAAAAAAAAAAAAAAAAAAAAAAAAGAAAGAAAGAAAGAAAATCTGGGGGAATCAGTATCCCTGACCTCAAGCAATACTACAGAGCAATAGTGTTAAAAACTGCATGGTATTGGTACAGTGACAGGCAGGAGGATCAATGGAACAGGATTGAAGATCCAGAAATGAACCCACACAACTATGGCCACTTGATCCTCGACAAATAGGCTGAAAAGTGGAATGTTTTTAACAATCTTTTGCCACTGGGAATCAGAGATCAATGAAGGAGGAGGAGGGGGAGGAGAAGGAATAGGAGGAAGAGGGAAGAAGTAGAAGGAGAAAGAGAGGAAAAGGAAGAAAAAGGAAAAAAAGGATGAGAAGAACAAGAACAAGAACAAGAACAAGAACAAGAACAAGAACAAGAACAAGAACAAGAACAAGAACAAGAACAAGAACAAGAAAGACTGTAAAGCCACAGGGCAAGGCATGAATGGGAATGACACCAAGGCAAAGGTATTTTCTAGATGTGCCTAAAAGATTGATGTGCCTAAAAAACACACAGAAATCATGGTAGCATGCACAGTGCCTACAGAGATTCAATCCATTTGGAGAATACTAGCACTGAGAGTGAAAACTACACATAGATTCCAGCCAGGGGAAGACAAGAGATAAAAGGACACATTTCAATATAATAAAGGCGATTTCTGGCAAGCTCACAGCCAGTATTAGCATAATTGGAGGGAAAGACCAAGGTATTTCCACTTAAACAATGAACAATAAGAAAATTAGTAGTCTGCTCTGCTCTCACCATACCTAATCAATATAGTAGTAAAGCCTTTACTAAAGCAATACAATGAAGAAACTTTAGTATCCTTTTTCTCAGATATTATTATATACAAGAATAACACCAAAACTTCATCAAGGAAATATCTACAACAAGCCCAATACTAAAAATCAATAGTCTTCCTATGTGCCTACCATAAGCAGAATGAGAAAGGAATCAGGGAACCAATATCTTTCACAATAGCCTCAAAGATACTTTGGGGGTAAGTCCAAAAAACAAGTGAAACACTTCAATAACAATCATACTAAAATAAAACAATAAAATAATAAACCTTTAAAACATTGTAGAAAAAATTGAAGAAGGTATCAAAGGGTAGAATGGTCTCTCATACACATGGATCAGTACAATTATTATAGGAAAAGTGGCCATTCTATCAAAAATAATCTACAGATTATCTGCTATCCCCATCAAACATTCAACACAATTCATCACAGACTCACCAAGGACAAACATCCATTTCATATGGAACTACCAAAATCCCAGGATAAGTAAAACAATACTGAATAATAAAATAACTACTGGAGGTTGTCACCATCCATGATCTCAAATAGAACTGCAGAACTCTAGTAATTAAAGTAGTATGATATTGGCATAAGAAGAGACATGCTCTTCAATAGAAGCAATCTGAAGAGCCAGACATAAGTTTACATACCTATGGCCCCTTGTTTTTGAAACAATATTCAGAAATATACACTGAAGCCAACAATAACATCTTCAACACATAGTGGTAGTCACAGTTGATGGCTGCAAATAGAGGAATCTAAATAAATCCATACTTACTACCTTGCACAAAATTCAACTCAATTCTACATAGATTAATGACCTTAAAATAAAGCTAGATACACAGAACATGATAGAAGATATAATGGGGGATTGCCTTAAATGAATTGATATGAAAGACAACTTCATGAGCAGAACCCATCAGCACAGGCACAAGAGAACATCAATTAATAAATCTTCACTAACCCAATACCTGGTAGAGGGCTAATATCCAAAATATGAAAGAACTCAAGAAGCTAAACACGAAAAATAATAAAACAACACAATCAAAAAATGAGAGATAGAACTAAACTGAGAATTCACAACAGAGGAATCTAGAATGGCTGAGAAGCACCTAAAGAAATGTTCAAAATCCTTAGTCATCAGAGAAATGCAGATCAAAACAACCCTGAGATTCCACCTTACACCAATCAGAATGGCTAAGACTAAAACCTCAGGTGACAACAAATGTTGGTGAAGAAATGGAGAAATAGGAACATTCCTCCATTGCTGGTGGGCTTTCAAACTGGTACAACCACTCTGGAAATCAATCCGGAGGTTCCTTAGAAAATTAGAAATAGATCTACCAGCAATACCACTCATGGAAATACACCCAAAAGATGTTGTACCATGCCATAGGAGCATGTGTTCCACTATGTTCATAGCAGCCTTATTTGTGATAACCAGAAGCTGGAAACAACCCAAATGTCCCATGACAGAAGAATGTATGCAGAAAATGTGGTTAATTTACACAATAGAATACTACTCAGCTAATAAGAACAAGAAAACCCTGAGTTTTGCAGGCTAATGGATGGAACTAGAAAATATTCTGAGTGAGCTAACTCAGACCCAAATTGACACACATGGTATGTACTTAGTAATAAGTAGATATTAGACAAAAGAGAAAAAATTACAGAACACAGGAGATACAGTCCACAGAACTCAAAAAGTTCAACAAGCTGAAGGGCCCAAGTGAGGACTCCTCAGTGCCACTTTGGAAGGAGAAGAATGTAATCACAAGTGGGGAGAGAGGGAGGGAGGGAGGGACCTGGTAGGGAAAGTGAACAAGGGGTGGGAATGGAGGAGGGAGTGACAAGATAGGGAAAGTGGACTGGGGTGGGGAGGGAGGGGGGAACCTGATCTGGTATTGGATGAGGGAAAAGGACTGAAGCACTGAGGGACAGCAGAAATAATGGAAACAGGCAACCTTGGGAGGTAGGAAGCTCGGGGGACCCAACAGAATGCTCCAGAGACCTGGGAGGTGAGAGATTCAGGAATCAAAGAGACTCTCAGGACCTAGATGAAATGCCCAACAGTAAGTAGTGGGAACTTATAGAGCCCACCTCCAACAAGAAGACAGGGCATCAAGTGAGGGATGGGGCTGCTGTCCCACAGTCAAAATTCTGACCCATAATTGTTCCTGCCTGAAAGAATTGCAGAGATGAAAATGGAGAGAAACCTGCAGGAAAAATAGGTCCAGTGACAGGTCCAAAGTGGGATCCATCTCAAGGGGTAGTCCCAAGGCCTGACACTATTACTGAGGTTATGGAGCACTCACAAAAAGGGACCTAGCATGACGGTACTCTGGAAGACCCTTCAAGCAGCTGAAAGAATCAGATGCAGATAATTGCACCCTACCAATAGACAGAAGCAGTTGACCCCTGCTGTTGAATTAAGGAAGGCTGATCAAACTAAGGAGAGGGTGACCCTGTATGAGGCCCAGCAGTCTCAATTTATCTAGACCTTTGAGGTCTCTCAAACACTGACCATCAATCAGGCAGCATACACCAGCTGATCTGAGGCTCCCAACAAATATACAGCAGAGGACTTCCAGGTCTGTATTCAATCAGAGATGATGTGCCTAATCCTCAAGAGACTGGAGGCCCCCAAATTTGGAAATCAATGAAACAATCTTATTAAAAATGGGATATGACAAACAGAGATTGGTCAAAAGAGGATACAGTGTCTGAGAAACATGTAAAAAAATATTCAATATTCTTTGTCAACAGGAAATGTAAGTAGAAACTATTTTGAGATTTCACTTTAGACCAGTCAGAATGGGTATGATCAATTAAGCAAATGACGGCTGCCAAGGATGTAGAGGAACACTCATCCTTTTCTGGTAGAAGGGCAAACTTGAGCAGCCATCATGGAAATCAGTGTGGTAGTTTCTCAGGAAGATTGGAATAGCTCTAACCTAAGATCCAGATACCATTCATGGAAATATACCTGTTTCTGCTACAGAAACAATTATTCAATTATGATCATTGTTACTCTATTCATAATAGCCAGAAACTGGAAGAAGTCTAAATATCAATCAATGAATGAATCAATAGTAAAATAGATAAAAAATGATATATTTGTAAAATGAAGTGTTAATTAGATGTAAACATAAACCAAAAGGAAATCCTGAAATTTGCAGGTAACTTTAAGAAGATTAAATTATCTTGAGTGAGGTTACTCAAACCTTAAAAGGCAAATATACTATGTATTTGATTATGTGTGGATGTTAGTTGTTAAGTTTTGATAAGGAGGCTAAAATCTATATAACAACAGATTTTTAAAGGATTAGGAGGCAAGGAAGCGTCTGCCTAGGAAGGGGAAATAGAACAGATAGTAAAGAATGGGTGAAAGCATGAGAACTGGAATGAGAATACCAAATGGTGAGGGTGTGAAGAGAAGTGTAAGGGGGGAGGAATATACTAAGAAACTGCTAAAACTAAAGACAATTTGTTATAGTGGCAGAAAATTTGTGTGTATCTAACCACTTTCAGTTTAGATTTAAAGACTCTCATCAGGGGTGTTGCTGTTTTGATCATGAAGATTCTGTGGTTTTGGTTAGCTGGGGCTAAAGAATCAGGTATGATTAACAAGATAGCAGAACTACTACAGTGAAAACTTTGCAATACTGGGACTATTGATGCTGGTTAGGGGGAGGTAGGACATTAGTGGTGATTAAGAAGAGACCAACATCATTGAGTTAAAATCTTCTGGGAAGTATTTTTTAATACCACAGAGAAGCTGTGTTCCACAGCTGTCCAAGGTTGTACCTCATACAGCAACAGGACTTGGTAATGTGTAAGAGTCACCCAGATGGTCCTGGTTTTGAATGCCTGAAGGGGTCATGAAGAACAGTTAAGGCTCAGCACTGTTCTGCCTGCTGCAGAGGCTGTGAAGGCCATTGGTGAAGGTGCAACCTCAGTTTCAATTTATGGATCAGGACTTAAGGGGTCATGCAAAGGATTTGAGGCTTGACCCCATGAAGAGAGCCTATGAGAGGCTATTAATGAAGCCTAGTTACAGTGGAAGACAGCCATGTTTTGGAGATGCCATTACTGTGAGATGACCACCAAGAACAGCAACAGCAATGGAGTACAGGCAGCTGGAGCCAAGAAGACAAGGTATGTGCTACAAAGGGCAGAGCTGGAGAAGTGACCCAAGCCCTTGGAGGAGCCTAGAAGATCGTGAGTGGATCCCAGATATTAGATGGTTTGACTTTGATTTTGCTTTTGATTGTGATATTTTTCCCTCTTGCAATAAGAAGATATTTTAGTGGCGCCCACAGCTAAGAGAATTTTAATTGCAAAAAGACTTTGGATTTAAAAGATAATGGCTATTTTACAGGGATTGAAATTTTAATATGTCAGAATTTGCAAAGACTGTGGGACTTTTAAAGTTATTTAGATCTTGGGAATGAATAAGAAAGGTTGAGGTTTAATAGTGATGTGCTTTTGTGTCAAGTTGACAAAGGGTCAATTGGTGATAAATAGAAGTGTGGAAGTGTAAGCTGAATAAATTCTTTCCTCCCCAATTTGTTTCTTGATCATGATGTTTATGCAGGAATAGAAACCCTGACTAAGACAATAGCTAAACCCAGATTACAGAAATGTGTTTCTTTAAGTAAAACAAAACAAAACTGCAAATGAAACAGAACAACAACTATAATAATAATGTAAACACTGGAGTATCAAGACTTTGATATCATGTTAAGCCCTCAGCTAAAGCCCACTAGAACTACATTAGACCTTGACTCAAATTAATTAAAGGGACATCATATCATTCCTGTTTCTGGGCTGTACATTTAACGTCCATGGCAAAATTCTTGTCTAGTATACTGAAATCACCAGTTTTGGGTCTCATAACACTCCAAAATAATTCACCTATTAAAACTATTCAAAGAGACCACAAAATATCATAGTAATCAGTTCAAATTATTAAAAAATGGATACATAATTGATAACATCATGAAGAACAAGGTAAATGAATATCATTTACATATCAATGAATCAATAAAAGTTCAATGAAAATACAACCTCAAGGATGAATGTTTGATGTCTCAGTCATATCATGACTGTGGTAACTTAGATTACAGATGATGATAGTTTAAACCAAAATTATAATACAATGGTACTGACAATTGATTAGGTTTTTGTTATTGTTTAAGTTAGATACATGAATACTCATGAATCAATTGGAACTATGTGTAAAGATTAACTGTTTCTTCAAAAACTGTTGAAGAGGATTGGGCCATAAAGATAGTCCAGTCTCTGAGAGAGAAACATGTGTTCAATTCCTAGCACCTATAGAATAGCTGCTAGTCATCTGTAACTTCAATTCCAGAGTATCCAATGCCCTATTGTGAACTATAAAGGTAGCAGGCACACATGTGGTTTACATATATACTGGCAAAACACTCACACATAAAATAAAATAATCTTAAAAAAATTCCTTATGTTGTACATGGTGGTGTCCACCTTTAATCTCAGCACACTGAGAAGCAGAGGCAAACAGATCTGAGTTTGAGGCCAGCCTGGTCTACATAATAGGTTTAAGGACAGCCAGGACTACCCACCCTTCAAGAATTAAAACAAACAAACAAAACACCAACAAGTTTAAAATCATCTCCCAATGGAGGCTGGAATTATGACAGAATATGTAAAGATACTTATCAAGTATGATGATTTGAATTCATAAACACTAGACCCACATAGTTGAAGAAGAGGACTGACTTCCTGAAACTGGTCTTCTGACTACCGTGTAAACTTGATATTATGTGTCTGAGTGTATGCAATAAACACACTGAAATATATAAATAAAAATGCAAAGGAAATCTAAAACTATGGAGTGATGTTCTCACTGTTTATAAGGATAAATACATTTGATTAACCTCTTGGTAGTCTAAGGAATGTGGAAGAGAACTAGTATAAACTATTATGAGAAATACGAGAAAAGATATTAGTAAAGTCATAGAAAAAGGTATATAAAAGTATAGTATAAGGAATCTTCCACAAATAAGTTAAGATTTTTTATGAAGTTAATATTTCCTTTAAAATGTAAAATTATCTAACTCTTGCCAGGTGAGAAAAACTGGGTTCGAGGTATCCTAAGTAAATTCACTACACAACTGAAAATCTTCCCAGAAATAAACTTGAGACCTAAGTCTTTGGTAATGGTAATTTTTTTCCTATATTCAAAAAAAGTTATAATAAAAATCATAAAATATTTCCAAATATAGAAATATAATGGAAAAGAATTAGCTTGAGAATAAAAGTGTAATCATTTATAGGTAGCAAGGCAGGGTTTACTTGAGGACAATGAAAGTAAAGCCACAAACACCCAAACATTTAGAATGAAAAATAAGGTAAATATGGAATAAGAATATTAAACCAGATAAAAGTGACTAACAAGACAATATCTCTATCTCTACTTATATCTTATATCTGCACATTAAAATGTATCTACATTATATTATAAAAGTTTCTATCTATATCTCTATTTCATATATATATTATATTTCATATATATATTATAAAATTTTCTTTCTATATGTATAGCAATAATTCAGTTTCATCCTTTCATGAGCCATAGAAGGAAACAGGTATAAATAGGAACACTGAATGTATTAAGACAATATGATTTAAAATGTTACTGTATATTTTCATAGTTACATGTCAACCTTCATTCAAAAATGCATTAACTTTTCTTTTTTGTTTGTTTGGTTTTGTTGTTGTTGTTTTTTCGAGACAGGGTTTCTCTGTATAGCCCTGGCTGTCCTGAAACTCACTTTGTAGACCAGGCTGGCCTCAAACTCAGAATTCTGACTTCCTCTGCCTCCCAGAGTGCTGGGATTACAGGGGCCACGCTATGATACAAATTCCTGGTACCCAGCAATATGCTCCTTAGAAGACAGATCTTCTGCTCAAAGGACACCCCCCCCCACACACACACACATACACACTTAAAAATGAACGAATGGTAGAATATGAGCAGCTTTCTGTCATTCCCATTTTCAGTTGTATTTATAAAAAAATTTACAAGTAGATATGCATTAGCAAATTCATAGAGTAAGTATTAGAAGTATTGATAAAAAAGAGGCATTAAAAAATATCCAGATTGAGGGAGGATGGTCTCTGAGTTCAAGACTAGCCTGGTCTACTGAGCCAGTTTCAGAACAGACAAGTCTTCACACACACACACACACACACACACACACACACACACACACACACACCAGACAAAAAATTCTGTCTCAAAACAAACAAACAAACAAAAATTCAGGTAATTTGATAGGTTACTGATAATATAATAATCATGAATTTCTTTCTAATTCTCCTAAACACTTATCACATTTTCTTCCAAACAAGTTCTATGTATTTATCTGTCAGTTACTTAGTTTATTTCAAATTCTATGTGTTGTGTTCTAACTATCCCAGAAACTGACATTTTAATGTTCTTGTTTGATACTTCCCTTATGGCAATATTGGTAAAAACTGGAAGAAATAAAGAAACCGTTAAATAATATTCCTTTTAACATACAACTTGGTCTCTCCTGACCATTTTTACCAGAAAAAGTAATCAATCTACACTATCAGTTGACTGCACAGATAGTTGTGTGAAATAAGTGTCCCAATAGGGATGCTTCCATTTTATTTATATTATCATAAAACAAAGCCATTTATTAAGCAAAATTCCCATTCCAGTTGCACACAGAGAGAACAAGCAGATATCACTGGCCATAGGTCTTTGAAAGGCAAGTTATATATTGATGTTTATATGGAACATTATTCTACTATCTAATGAAATTTCATTTTTATTTCTGTTATCACCTGCATTTGTTTTGTCCATTATGTACTATGCTGTATTGCCACAAACTATAGACATTAATTTTAGCTGTGAGCATTTTTCATATGAGACTGCTGCTATCCTTTCATGTGTCAATATCAAATGGGTACTGCTCAAGTAAACATTTATAATATGAAAGGGAAAGAAAGTTTTCACATAAAACTTCTTTCTGCCTTACTGTTACTCAAATGAAAATTATCACAGCATTAACTAGGAGTTTCAGTTCAGCTCCATGTGTAAAACAATGTAGTCAAAATTCAAGATGGCAAACATGAGTGTTCTGTCGCTGTGACATACCAGGAGTGAAAATGTTTGATAGGATTTTAAAAACTAGGAGGTGTAGTCTTATTGGGAGAAGGATAACATTAGTGATGAGCTTTGATGTTTCAAAAGTCCATGCCATTGTTTCTATCCCTTTTGGCAGTAGATCAAGATTTAAAGCTCTCAGCTACAGGGCTATACCTTCCTACTTGCCAGCCACCATGATCACTGAGAGGAGGAGAATGGATTAACATTCCTATTCCTACTCATGCTTAGTTCTTTTATTTATTTGTTTATTTGTTTATTTATTTATTTATTTATGTGTTTATTTATGTGTTTATTTATTTTACACTCCAAATTTTATTCCCCTTCTGGTTTACCCTCCAACTGTTCCACATCCTATACCTCCTCCCTGCCACCCTGTCTCAAGGGTCTCCCCACCCTACCCTCCCACTCTCCATTCACCAGACCTCTAAACTCTGCAGAGCCAACATTTTCTTGAGAATTATGTGCATCTTCTCTGAATGAACACAGACCTGGTAGTCCTCTGCTGTATATGTGTTTGGGGCCTCATATCAGCTAGTGTGTGCTGCCTGTTTGGTGGTCTAGTATCTGAGAGACCTCAGGGGATCCAGGTTAATTGAAATTGCTCATCCTCTTACAGGATCACCTTCCTACTTACCTTCTTAGCATTTTTTTTTCTAATTTAACCACAGGGATCAGCAGCTTCTGTCCATTGGTTGGGTGCAAATAACTGCATTTGACTCAGCTGCTTGTGTCTTCCAGAGTGCAGTCAAGATAGATAGATCCCTTTTTGTGAGCCCTCCATAGCCTCAGTAATAGTGTCAGGCCTTGGGGCATCTCCTTGAACTGGATCCCGCTTTAGTCCTGTCACTGGACCTTTTTTACCTTGGGCTCTTCTTCATTTTCACTCCTGCAGTTCTTGCAGACAGGGATAATTATGGGTCAGAGTTTTGACTTTGACTATAGGATGGCATTGAAATATATGAGGTAATCATGAGAGTCATTCTGATTTAAAATACCACAAGAGCATTGGTGAGAGTTACATAGTTTATTTTCTTTGAAATGTTTTGATTAATTATTTAGAAATTTCATACCACTTTGTATCCTCTTTTTTTTAATTTTGTTATTCGATATAATTTATTTACATTTCAAATGATTTCCCTTTTCTAGCCCCCCCCACTCCCCGAAAGTCCCGCAAGCCCCCTTCTCTTCCCCTGTCCTCCCACCCACCCCTTCCCACTTCCCCGTTCTGGTTTTGCTGAATACTGCTTCACTGAGTCTTTCCAGAACCAGGGGCCACTCATCCTTTCTTCTTGTACCTCATTTGATGTGTGGATTATGTTTTGGGTATTCCAGTTTTCTAGGTTAATATCCACTTATTAGTGAGTGCATACCATGATTCACCTTTTGAGTCTGGGTTACCTCACTTAGTATGATATTCTCTAGCTCCATCCATTTGCCTAAGAATTTCATGAATTCATTGTTTCTAATGGCTGAATAGTACTCCATTGTGTAGATATACCACATTTTTTGCATCCACTCTTCTGTTGAGGGATACCTGGGTTCTTTCCAGCATCTGGCAATTATAAATAGGGCTGCTATGAACATAGTAGAGCATGTATCCTTATTACATGGTGGGGAATCCTCTGGGTATATGCCCAGGAGTGGTATAGCAGGATCTTCTGGAAGTGAGGTGCCCAGTCATTAGGGAAATGCAAATCAAAACAACCCTAAGATTTCATCTTACACCAGTCAGAATGGCTAAGATTAAAAATTCAGGAGACAGCAGGTTTTGGAGAGGGTGTGGAGAAAGAGGAACACTCCTCCACTGCTGGTGGGGTTGCAAATTGGTACAACCACTCTGGAAAGCAGTCTGGCGGTTCCTCCGAAAACTGGGCACCTCACTTCCAGAAGATCCTTGTATCCTCTTTTTAATTAATTAATTAGTTAATTAATCACTGCCCAAATGCTACCTTCCTCCTGGTGTCCCCTCACAGAGTTACTTCCCCATCCCCTGACCTCTTCACCTTTGAGAGAGTAGCTCTCACCCTTACCATATCCTCCCTGGTGAATTAAGCCTCTGCAGGATTATGCTTAAACTCTGCCACTGAGGCCAGACAAGGCAGTCCCCTGGTACATATGTGTCTGGGTCCTCAGATCAGCCCTTGTATGATCTTTTGTTGTTGGCTCAATTTCTTGGAGCTCCCAGGGATACAGGTTAGTTGACACTATTGGTCTTCATGTGGATTGCCAATCCTTGGGGACCTTCAATTCTTCCCCTACCTTTTCCACAGGGATCCATGACCTCAGTCCAATGGATGTCTCAATAATTTGCTAGGTAGAGCCTCTCAGAGGGCTGAGAAACAAAAATAATCCTAATAACCCAATCAAAAATTGAGTACAGGACTGAACAGAGAATTTTCAACAGGAATCTTGAATGGTCAAGCAGCACTTAAAGAGATGCTCAACATCCATAGTCATCAGGGCAATGCAAATCAAAACGACCCTGAGCTTCCAACTTACACCAATCAGAATGGCTAAGACCAAAACTAAAGTGACAGTATAAGCTCCCTAGGATGTGTAGAAAGGGGAAGATTCCTCCATTGCTGGTGAGATTGCAAACTTTTACATCCAGTCTAGAAATCAGTATGACAGTTTCACAGAAAATTGGAATAGTTCTACTTGAAGATCCAGCTCCTGAGCATACACCCAAAAGATGCTCCACAATATCACCAAGACATGTGCCCCACTATATTTATAGTAGCCATATTCATAATAGAAACTGTAAGCAACCCAGATATCCCTCAACTGAAAATGGATATAACAAAGTTGGTACATTTCCATAATGGAATGCTCTTCAGCTATTAAAAACAAGTATATCATGAATTTTGGGGGTGAGTGTATGGATCTAGAAAAAATATCATCCTCAGTGATGTAACTCAGATTCAAAATGACATGGTATTTACTCACTGATAAGTGGATATGATCCAAAATGTACATAATGTCCATTATATACCCAACTGGCCCAAAGAAGATAAACAAGCAGGAAGTCCCAAGTGAGTGTGCTTGAATTCCATTTAGAATGGGAAACAAAATAGTCATGAGAAGCAGAAGGAAGGAATGACTTGGGTGGGAGAGGGGAAGATGAGGGAAATTGGGTTGGTAGGATCAAACATGGGAAGAGACAGGAGAGAGGACCACAGTGCCAGGAGAATGAATAGAAATATGTATCTGCTGGGGGGTACAGACTGGGGGGAAATATGAAGAAAGTCTCAGTGACCCAGGATGAAGGAGGCTCCCAGGAGTCAATGTGGGTGACCTTAGCAGAAATGCCCAACAGTGGGTATATAGAACTAGAAGAGACCACCTCCAGTACCTAAACAGGACCCCCAGTGGAAAGGTGGGGACACCAAACAACCTACAAAACTTTTGACACAAAATTGATCCAGTCTAAAAGAAATGCAGGGGCAAAGATGGAGTAGAGACTGAAAAAAGTGGCCCAGAAGTGATCTGCCCATTTTGAGACCCATTCCATGGACAGGCACCAATCCCTCATACTATCAATGAAGCTGTATTGTGCTTCCTGAACTTTTTATAAATTTAATAATCCAAGAACATTAATTTTTGTGAGGTCATCCACTGGAGCATGGCTGACTTACCAGAAAGCACAACATTAAAGAAAACTGTTATCCCTTCTCCAAAAGCTATTACCTGTCCATAGCTCTTCAATTCTTAGTTGTAGATCCTGAATTCCTTTCTTTTCCATGAGAGATTGCTGGTTGGATCCATCATGTACACACAATCACAAACAGATGCTGTGAGTTTTTGAATATAGATGACCTGACATGTTCAGAAGACAGTATTTTTCCTGTTACATCTAATCTATGGGGTATAATTTTTCCACCCTATCTTTGATGATTATGCCTAAGCCTTGGGACAAAAGTATAATATAAATGTTGTAACTATGTTTGAACATCCCAGTCTGTTATTCTTTGCACTTTGACAAGTTGTGAGTTTACATAGTAACCACTACAATGGTTTTAATGAAAAAAAATGTTCTGCATAGAATCTAAAATTTGAACTCTTAAATTTCCAGTTGGTGGTACTATGTGGGGAGGTCTAAGAATTTTATTCTTGTTGAAGGAAGTATACTACTAGGAATATGATATTCCCAGTTTGCTATATAAATCCTTTTCACAACCCAGACTTCATGCTTGCAGTTCAAGGTGTGAGATAAGCTTCTGATTCCTGACATCATATCTGTTGTTTATTGCTACTCTTCTTAAGCTGCCTTGCATTATGATGTTTATCATAGTAACAGGAAAGTAATGAATACAATCACCATCTACTGTACAAAGAAACTTTGAAGTCTGAAAGCTACACTAATCTACAAGGACTACAAAACTATTTAAATTAATTTCAGTTATTGCATGATATAGACAAGAACCAAAAACTAGGAATACTGAAGAATAAACTTAATGGGAAGATCTAATGAATGAATTTAGAACCCTTTATGCCTTAAACAGTTGGAACAATTTCCATAAGTCTGTAAAAGCAAGTTATGTGAAATCTCTAAAATTAAAGTACAACATTGACATCTACAATTTTAGGCTTGTTAACCCTTTAATAGTATTTTAAATATGGGCCTGGAATTCCTTTTATTTCCAAAACCTTTAACATAAAAGGATGCTGAGTTTTATCAAATGCTTTTTCAGCATCTAATGCAATGACCGTGTGGCTTTTTTCTTTGAGTTGGTTTATGTAGTGGATTACATTGATGGTTTTCCATATATTGAACCATCCCTGCATCCATGCCTACTTGATCATGGTGAATGGTTGTTTTGATGTGAACTTGTATTCTGTTGGCAAGAATTATATTGAGTATTTTTGCATCGATATTCATAAGGGAAATTGGTCTAAAGTTCTCCTTTTTGTTGGATCTTTGTGTGGTTTTGGCATCAGCGAAATTGTGACTTCATAGAATGAGTTAGGTAATGCTCCTTTTGTTTCTATTTTGTGGAATAGTTTGAAGAGTATTGGCATTAGGTCTTCTTTGAATGTCTGATAGAATTCTACACTAAAGCCATCTCGTCCTGTGTTTTTTGTTTGTTTGTTTGCTTGTTTGTTTGTTTGTTTGGGAGACTATCAATGACCACTTCTTTTTCTTTAGGGATTATGGGTCTGTTTAGATGATCTATCTGATCCTGACTAAATTTTGGTAATTGGTGTCTGTCTAGGAAAGTGTCCATTTCATTCAGATTTTCCAGTTTTCTTTGAGTATAGGCTTTTGTAGTAGGATAGGATAATTTTTTGGATTTCCTCAGTTTCTGTTGTTATATCACTCCTTTCATTTCTGATTTTGTTAATTTGGGTACTGTCTCTATACCCACTGGTTAGTCTGGGTAAAGGTTTATCTATCTTGTTGATTTTCTCAAAGAACCGGCTCCTACTTTTGTTGATTCTTTGTATAGTTCTTTTTCTTTCAACTTGGTTGATTTTAACCCTGAGTGTCATGACTTCCTGCCTTCTACTCCTCTTGGGTGTATTAGCTTCTTTTTGTTCTAAAGCTTTCAGATGTTCTGTTAACCTGCTAGTGTATGCTCTCTCCAGCTTCTTTTTGTAGGTACTCAGAGCTATGAGTTTTCCTCTTAGCACTGCTTTCATTGTGTCCCATAAATTTGGGTATGTTGTACCTTCATTAACATTAAGTTCTGAAAAGTCTTTGATTTCTTTTCTTATTTCTTCCTTGACCAAGGTATCATTGAGTAGAGAACTGTTAAGCTTCCATGTGCATGTGGGCTTTTGTTGTTTTTGTTGCTATTGAAGATGACCCTTATTCCATAGTGATCTGACAGGAGGTATGGAATTACTTTGATTATGTTATGTCTGTTGAGGTCTGTTTTGTGACCAATTATATGGTCAATTTTGGAGAAGCTACCATGCGGTACTGAGAAGAAGGTATATCCTTTTGATTTAGGATGAAAAGTTCTATAGATATCTATTGAGTCCATTTAATCCAAAACTTCTGTCAGTTGCACTGTGACTCTATTTAGTTTGAGTTTCCTTGATCTGTCCATTGAAGACAGTGGGGTGTTTAAGTCTACCACAATTATTGTGTGGGGTGCAATGTATGCTTTAAGCTTTAGTAAGGTTTCCATCACAAATGCAGGTGCCCTTGTATTTGGGGCATAGATGTTCAAAATTGAGAGTTCTTCCTGGTAGATTTTTCCTTTGATGAATATAAAGTGGCCTTCTGTATCTTTTTTCGATGACTTTTGGTTGAAAGTCTATTTTATCTGATATTAGAATGGCTACCCCAGCTTGTTTCCTGGGACCATTTGCTTGGAGAACTGTTTTCCAGCCTTTTACTCTTAGGTAGTGTTTGTCTTTGACACTGAGATGTGTTTCCTTTATGCAGCAAAATGTTGGGTCTTGTTTACGAATCTAGTCTGTTAGTGTATGTCTTTTTATTGGGGAATTGAGTCCATTGATTTAAGAGATATTAAGGAATAGTGATTGTTGCTTCCTGCTGTTTTTGATGTAAGTTTTATGTTTGTGTGGTTATCTTCTTTTGGTTTTGGTGAAAGGAGATCACTTTTTTGCTTTTTCTTGTGTGTAGTTTCCCTCCCTTTGTTGGTAATTTTGAGGCATAGTGGCCATGAACAGTTTGGGCCCAGGTAAGGAAGTAATATGCCTTTAATCCCAGGAAACAAAGGCAAAAAGATCTCTGAGTTCAAGGTCAGCCTGCACAAAAAAGTAAGTTCCAGATCATACACCTTTAATCTGGGCCACACCTGCTGGAGGCCTACATAAGGACATTGGAAGAAGGAAGACACACTCTTTTTTTTATATACATATTATTTTTATTACATATTTTATTTTTTAAATTATTTTTACTTACATTTGAAATTTTGTCCCCTTTCCTGATTTTCCCTCTGAAGACCCCCTATCCCATTCACCATTCCCCTGCTCACCAACCCCCCCATTCCTGCTTCCCAGTCCTGGCATTCCCCTACTTGCCAGCAGTTCTATTGGATACTATTGCTTCAGGATTCCATTTCATACAGAAGACCAGGTAAAACAACTCGCTTCATGGGACTAAGCAACTACTAGATTTTTGGACTTTTTATTCAGAGCTCCCCATTACTGGTTAGTTGGAGATATTCCATTCGTTTTCTGACTCCATAGAATTCTGACTAATATAACTTACAGAGGAGGAGGTAATCTTTCTTACTTCTTGCCTTTACAATCACATGTTTATAGTGCATGAATGCTGACTTTACTGTGTTTTGTAACTCAAGCAGTTTTTACCATTGTATGAGAAAGGGGCAGACTGTATTCTTGCTTCTAATATTAAACTTTCTATCAGCTGTCCTATTTTCCTAACTTTATATTTTCTATCAGCTACCCTAACTGCCCCCCCCGCAAATTAAATCTAGCTAGCTTCTTAAAATTACTTAAATCAAGTCAGAGATCCCACAAAACCATTAATTCATTTAGATAGCTTTATCTCAAGAACTTTCATCACCATGTTGACCTGCAAGAAACTTGCCCAACAGAGTGGCCTATCACCCAGGGAGTAATTGAGGGTAATACACCAAGTGATAGGCAATGAGGCTCTCTCGGTTTCCACTTACACCAAGCCAAACAAATGAGAAGTGTGACAATAACTAACACAAGAAAGGGCATCAGTAGCAAAAAGCAGTCCTGGGACAAAGCCTCTAGGATCCTGCCATACTAGAGCTCACTCATCACAGCTGAATAGGATAGCAGGCTGTCTCTAGTGAGCTCACTTGCCCACTCTAGCTCTTCTTGCTTGGTGTCCTCCACTTAGATAAAAGCTCAGATTATTGAAATATAGTCTTTCTTTTCTTATCCAGGATCTGGTGCTTGAAGGAAATGGAAGAATGTTAAGCCCATAAACAAAATCAACTCTATTATATTATGGTCGTGGACTTCTTGCCAACAAGCATGAGGCCTTGGGGTGAACTTTTAGTGTGGCATGAAAATTATCTTTCAATATAAATACTCTCTTGAAATGTAAATAAAAAAATATATCAATAAAAATAAATAAATAAATACTCTCATATCTGATAGAAGTTTTGTTAGAAGTATATTTCAAAGGTTCCAGGTGACCTTACAACCCTTCATTTCCTCAAACATACAACTCAATTATTAGAAGGTTAGAATAGTGTGATGAACTTGAAAAAATTTTTCTCCAGTGTCCAAGGCAACACAATAGTAAGAATAAAGTAGTAGCCGGCAAATGTATCCTATATGAAAGCTATTGTTTATTGCTATTTATAAATCAGACTTGAATGTTCGATTTTATGTCAAATAGGATAGACTTTTCTGCCACAAACCCTAGGTGTCTGAGATGTACTGCCTTAGTAATATCACATAAATATACAAGTATTTCTGTCTGTAAAAATGTATTAGCATCAGATTTCCTAGAACAAACATTATGGACAGTTATTTGCTGGCAATCGATTTACACCAGCTAAAAGCTTTCATTTTTCTGCTCACTAGCCAGTATGCCTTGCATATGGTATTGTAGTATAACGTTACAAAGCACAACAGTATGAATTTCTGAGTTGGTTTGAATACTACATTTCTAGATATTAATTTGTTTATATTTTTATAACTCAATTTTTTCACTCATGATCATGTCAAATATATGGGTTCAAAGAAATAGTGGTTCAGGAGTTGTTAACAACTGCTGCTCTTGCAGAAGAATCACTATCCTTATTATGGCTTGCAACTATCTATAACCCCAGCTCTAGGGGATCTAACACACTCTTCTAGAATTCATGGATACTAAACACACAAACATTATACCAACACACATGTAGTCTAAGCAGTCATAGACATGAAAAAACAGGTAGGAAAGAAGAAATACTTGAGGTATGAAAAACGTATCAGGATAGCTCTTGAGATTACAATAAATATACATGGAAATAGTCAACTCTAACTCAAAGGACAACTTTAAGTAGAGTTTTATATACCAAGATTATTTTATCTCTTTAGACTCAGTGTTAAAACATACATTAAAAAATTATGATTTTTTTTTCTGAACCTAGATCCAAATTAGTACCTGTCCTGATGATGTTCCTACAGTGAGAACTGGGATGAAGTACTAAAGTATGTTATCTAATGATATTGCAAGTCCTTGCTTCATTCAAATGGCTGTATTGGCAAAGTGACCCAATTGAGTTTTGTGATCTGGTCATATGGTAGATTTATTTGTAGCTTTTTGAGAATTGTTCATTCTGATTTTCAGAGTGGCTATAACAGTTTGCAATTACAAAAGTGTCAGTAAGGATTCCTCTTTCTCCACATCTGTGCAAGCATTTTTTCAAGTTGTTTTCTTGTTCTAAGCCATGCCAACTGGCATAAGATGAAATATCAAAGTAGTTGGAATTTGCAGTTCCCTAATTGGTAAGAGTGCTAAAGCATTTTAAAAGTATTTCCTTTTAGTTTTTCTATCCTTTTTTTTTTGAGAATTCTGTTTTTAATACTCTATTTAAATTGTTTCAATTAATTATTTTTGAGAATTTCACACAATATATTTTGATCATATTCTATCACATCTCCAAACTCCTACAGATTCTCCACCTCCCTACATACTTACCTTAGAATTTCTATTGATGTGATAAAATGTCATGACCATCAGAACTTGCTTCAGAAAGGATCTATTTCATGATATACTTGCAGAAAACAGTCCAACACTGAGGGAATTCAGGTCAGAAACTCAAGGCAGAAACCCAGAACCAGGAATTAAAGCAGAGGCCTTAGAAGAATTGTTCTTACTAGCTTGCAACTCATGATATACTCAGCGTGCTTTCTTATGAAAGTCTGGACCACCTATCCAGGGATCCCACCACCCAGAGTGAGCTAGACCCTCCTATGTCATTCATTCACCCAGGAAATTCCTCCACAGACTAGCCTACAGGCAATCTGATACATTTGTTTCAATTGATATCTCATGTTCCAGATAACTCTAGCTTCTGTGAAACTGACAAAAACAAATGAACAAACAATAACAATAAAAATTGAACAAGAATAACCGACCCCTTGTCCCCTTTTAAGCAATAACTAACCTTCCTTTATTTTCATCTCCAAGATGTCAAGTTAATATTAATAAGGTGGTTTTATACTTTCAATTTTTGAAAGTTTCACAGTTTTTAAAATATCAGTGCGTAAAAGTCCAAAGTGTCTTCAACTATAAACTCCTATAAAACTGTCCTATAAACTCCAAAGTCTCATAATTGTGGGCTCCTATAAAATCTAAAATATACTGAATGTTTGTTAATTGAAGAGGATAGAAGCTGGACAAAGTCATATTCAAATCAAAGCAAAACCAAAATCGAATAGTGTAAAGAGCAGTGTTAGATATTCGGGACTCCAAAGCTTCTGGGCTCAAAGGGGCTTGAAGCAGCACACATAGCTTGTCTCATAGGCTCAGGCCAGCTGTACTTCATAGCTGCTGCTGTCTTTGATGGTTGTGTGTGTGTGTGTGTGTGTGTGTGTGTGTGTGTGTTTGCTTGTGTGTACTTTAATCTATATTAAATCTCCCATATAGTCCAGTAGAATCCCCACTAAGGCCCATGTATTAAAAGCCTGTTTCTCAGAAAATGACACTAGTAGGAGGCCATAGACCCTCTAAAAGCTGATTGGCAGGCTCTAATTCCTTTGACTTAATTCCAAAATCAGCAAATAATTTCATTTATTGGCCAATATTTAGAATTCTAGGACATCTTCCAAGTATCAGAGAAGACAGGACTTAATATGACTAATACAGCTAGTAGTCTTGTAGACTTTGAATAATTTTTAGTTTCTTGATACTGCCTCAATTCTCAACACTTATAATTTTTACTTAAGCTTTTACTTTGACTTTTCTTATATGAAACCCATGTTTAATTTGCTTACATTAATTTTAATATTAAATGTAATATAATGATCCTGAAACTATTAAAGCAAGACAAACAAGTATGCAAATGTAATGGAATATAACTACTAGGTAGACACTAATATACTATCATAGCTTAAATTTAACTATGGATAAATCACATCTTCTTGATGAGACTATTTGTACTGGTCACAAAAAGGGGCTTATTCCTTAGTATAAATTTTTTAAATTATGGCTATATTATAATAAACTCATAATATTTGAGAAATAGGCTGTTTTATAGAAAATAGATTAAATAGCATTATTTAATTAATCACATATATTCATAATTTTATGTTTATACTCTTTACTTTTTTATTTGTAGAAGAGAGCATAAATACAGTCCTCTACTACCAGTTGTTCATACTGCCACAGCTTTTGTGAGTTCTTATGTGAATAGGATATACTGCTTTTATAATTCTTTGTTTCTTTGTGTTCCTCTTCTCTGACTCTTACTTTCTACTTCCCTTTCAGTAGGTTTGCCTGAGGCCTAAGGGGAATAAATAATGGAGACATTCTATTTAGAACTCTGAGTCTTCCAAAGTCCATCATTCTTCATACATTGTTCATGTGTGTGTCTCTACATTTATCCATATTTACTGCAGGAGGAAGTTTCTCTAATGATGTATAAGTTGATGTATAACATTGATCTATGAGTATGGTAGAATGTTGTTTAGGAGTCATTTTATTGCCATGTTCCTTTAGCAGATCAGTAGTATTTGGTTTTCCATAGGTCAGTGGCCTATGGATTCTTAGCAGGGGTGTCTCCATCAATCTCTCCCCAAAGGTTCAGGGAACCCTGTAGAAAAGGAAGCAGAAAGAAAGAGCCATTGGGTATGAAGAACATCAAGAAGCCACAGTCATCTAAATAAACATGAACAACTACCTATGAACTCATAAAAGCTAAGGCATCATTCACTTGCACTGGTTTGAACCAGATGGGGTCCTAAGTTGAAAGGAATGGAAGCAAACCCCTATCCCTAAACCAGAAAGTATATCCAATTAATAGCCACTTGTAATAGAAATTTATTTTTGTCCAAGGGAGTCTCACTTGTGAAATAATTATTATTTTTTTAATATTTGATAACATGGCCTGACAGAAGTGGAGGCTCAGTGATTCACTTTTATTGGATTCTTCAGAATGTTTCTGTTGTATTCTAAATAAGTTTTATGAACCATAACAACAAATTTGTTCAATCTTCCTGATAGCTTTTGTACCAAATTATAGCACAAATAGTGTCCCCCAAGTTATAGTTTATCATTCCATATGTAATATACAAAGTAAAATTCTAAATATAAGACATTGGCAGTTTTCAGAAAGCCAGAATATATCTCAATATACAATATATAGCTGTAAAACCCAAAAGTAATACTTTTATTTTTTCTGTATCTTTTTATTTTTGCCTTAAAATCAAAGTATTCTGAGTACTCATAGCTAATGAATCTGTTAATAATTTCATTAAAATTTTATAATATACATGACATATTTCATTTGTATTTTCCAAAGACAATACATTTCTTCCAAAGCCATTTTTATTTGCAACAAATACAGCAATATGTGCAGGAAGTATCATGTTTTTCCACAACCCCATAGATATTCCTCAGTTTCCTTTGAGAATGTGCTGCTGTTGGGTGACTGTTTTTATATGGTGTGTGGAGGGAGGGATAGGATAAGGAGGATACAAAGCTGACTGCATAAGAACTGCTCATTAAGCAGCTTCCCTTTCCTCTCTGTTCTGAGAGTTGAGTATCCTATTCAGTGAAATCTTTCTCTGATTTGTCACTTGGTCACTCAATTAGACATCCTTTTCAAAATGTGTGCTTCCATCAATAAATTAACTTTACCTTCATAGTTTGGGATTAAATGTATTTACTATGGGCAAGTCTGTATTTCAGCCAGAGGGGTTAAATGTGTGTACTAAGGGCCAAGCCACACCACAACTAGAAAGGGTTTTTCTTTTAATTTTTCTTTCCTTCAGTAATGAACACAGTGTTCCCAGTTCCCAGTGTGATCAAATATCCTGCAACATGTTGGGAACGCTGTAACATCACTCATAAGGGATAAGATGGTTACATTTGCAGGTGAGAGATTTTCATTTGGAGCCTCATACATTTAAGTGCAGTACTAGTTCTGTGTAAGCTTCATATTTATTCCTCTGGTTGACAGTCTACTTCATATACCTTTTGAGATAGAGTATAATTGAGAAATGAGAGAAGCATTTGTTTAATGCCCTTTGTAGACCATCAATGTTGATCCTCAATCAGAAGACCATCAGTGGACTTCTGTAAGCAAAGTTATGCTTCTCAGAGGATGTTAAGGGACGTTAACGCTCATGCTCTGAATCCATGTAATGGTAGTAATAAAAAGAAGCCACTAAAATAATCTAATTCTATTTTAGTGTGAGGTCATTAATATTTTTTATTTTGAAATCTGGAAATATTCAACCCTCTATCTAAAACAAAAACACCTCAAGATATAAAGAGTACTGTGAAGATTGTAGAAGTTTTCTAGATCACTCAGATTTTACAGACCAATCATACTAAAAGTTAATTATGTTCTGTTTTCTAAGCTTTATAAAATTTACCTTCATTTACTTTTCCTAGTTTATTTACCTTACTTATATTTTATTACTCTACCATGTGAACCTATAATCTTCTATTACTTCTTTCGTTTAAAGGATGTGGCCAGAAAATATTCTCTTCATCAAAACACAAGACCATAATCCTACCTAATGAACATGGGATATTTGAATCAAAAAATAATTAACATAAGACAATATCTTTATTCTTCAGAATATAACAGAAGAAAGGAAAGAGTTACTGCAACATTTTAAAAATTAGTTTTGATCATTGTGTTCTAGTAAAGGAATTCAGACAAAGAATACATAACTATTTAAATTTTAAATGCTTTCCAACAAACATTTGATGGAGATTTGTTCAAGAGAGTAAATTTAGAAATGCAAATTTGTCACTGTCATTTCTTTTTCTGATTTCTGAAATAACTGTTCTTAAGAGCAGGCCCAGCAGCAGATGACAAAGTGAAAGCGAACTAAAGGGCATCATTGGAGGGATCTTGTCTTGCAATGTGATCTCAGGACTCTTCTTTTTAAAATTTAATGCTATTATTTCTAGTTTTAGTTTTTTATAATGATGACTTCAGTTTTATTTTGCACAAATTGAGCTTTGTTGATGCCGGAGAGATTATTCTCTTATAGGGCACACTTAGAAGCATTTAGATTGGTTATGTGTACCTGGAGCTAGTCAATTTAATCATTGAACTAATTGTTGTCATTTGTGACTATGTCCTGGGATTCTAAAATCTGCTTAATTTCATCATGGAGCTCATTCTTTTCCTTCTTCAATTTATCCAGAGATGCTAGCTATAACCAACCAGCACCTTTATTTTCCTTACTTTCCCACAAAATTTAAAAAGTTTTATATAAAGTCACCACATTCTTTATCAGGTAAATCAGGATAAGCAAATGAATTTATCTTGATAAGTTTAAAGAATAGTTTACAACATAGAATTTCTGTATTCTGGAAATCAGAACATGCACTCCCATCCCACCCCTAGAATATTGCCTTTTCCAGATTTAGGTGAATAAATTAATACTTCATTATCTGCTGAAACAGCAGTGAGTTACTTTGTCTGAAGGAAATAAGACAATACTGATGCCCCTCAGGGCTCACTATAATTACCTCTAAACCTATAACCAGACTAAAGGCAAAGCGGGCTAAGTGTCAGAACACTGAAAACCTAGTCCATCAGTGAAGCAGGAGGGGGTTGATTGGGGGAACAGTAGGAAGGAAGAGGGCTTATGAGAATTTAGGGGAAGGGGCAACCAGAAATGGGGAGATCATTTGAAATGTAAATAAAGAATATATTTAATTAAAAAGTGCAAAAGGAAAGAAAGGAAAAAAGAAAGAAAGAGAGGGAGAGGAAAGAGAGAAAGAAAGAAAACCTGGTCCATCAGAAGGCTCTCTACACCACTAAAGACTTTAAATACATTTGTTAATTCTTTTAAGCAGAAGTCTAGGGAATATATGTGGGGATAGAAATTAAGAGTGTGGGATAATAGTGGAAGAAACAAACATAAAATTGGATTAGGCTGAGCTTATTGATATCATCCTACTGAGTAAATATTCTAGGTTTAATATGGAAGCTCACACACTTTAAAATGTGTGGCAACCTTGTTTAAATGATTACCTGAAGCTTTTATAGAAAGATGGCCTACTGAAGAGGAGTGGAAGATGCTTGATATCCCCAGCTTAGCTGATGAAGAAATTTTAAGGCTCAGCAAAATTGTGATGCTAGGTGGGCACTATCTATTTGTTGTAATGCTAATGAGTACACTGTAAAACACAATACTCAACCTTTGGAAGTCTCAGAAAACCGGTTTGTCACTAATTCTACAAGCAGAAAATCCATTATCAAATCAAAGAAGTGTCTATGTGATTGAGCTTCAGCAGTTTCTGAAGGAACAAACAAATTACATGTAGGAGTTGCCCACATAACTATGGTTTTCTTCCATTAGAATGAGGTGTTCTCACAATAATGCACCTATAGTCTCATGGGATGTGTGCTATAATGGGCTGACTGATGAAGAGAAAACCAGAACCTGGTTTATTCATTGTTCTACATATTTTTTCAGGCACTACCTAGAAGCAGAGAACTACTACATTACAATACCTTTCTGGAACATCTCTAGAAAAAAATGGTGAAATGAAAGGTTAACAGTACTCAAAACTTTGGATAGCACACATAGTCATGCACTTTGCTTAGAAAGAGAAATGGCCAGATCTGTGAATGTTAATTTATTTGTGAATTGGATGGGTGGTTAGAGACTTAAAAAGAGCATGACTGGAAAATTGGTCAGAAAGATACCTGGGGAATAAGAATGTCGATAGATTATTTTTAGTGAATGAGGAGAAGATACTTTCATCTCAAACAAATGTTCATCAAAAGGTGTCTTCAGTAGAGTAGTTCAATAGTAAAGTCAATAGGATTGCCCATTCTGCGTACATTCAACATCTTTTTCCAGCAATCTCTGTCATTGCCCATTAGGCCAGGAACAAAATGGCCATAGTTGTAGACATAGAGGTTATGCATTGGCTGGGTAACATGAACTACCAATCACTAACGATGACCATGATGCAGGAGTGACTGAATACCAGATTTGACAACAGCAAAGACTAATAATGAGTACAAGATACCGCACCATTCTGTCAAGTAACTGGCTACTGACCTAGTGGCAGATTCACAGTGTTGTACCACTACCTCCATGAATAGATTTCTTTCTGGCTATGTTTCCACACAGTATTGCTTATGTTCAAGGAACTCACTTCAAAGCCAGAAAAGTATGACAGTGGGTTGTTCAAGATTGTGGAATATACTGTTGTTACTGTTGCATAGTAATCAGCATAGAATATACATGGGCATAAAAACAAAAAATGTAAAGCCAAATAGAAAGTCTTTATTCACTCTTCGTTAACTATATAGGGAACTTGCCCAAATGACAAAACCCCAGGCCTCACCGATCTTTCCTTTTAAGCATAAAATACATATCCTGGGTTGACACACTTCACTTAGCAAGACTAGTGCCAAGATGCAAGTAGAAAGAAGCAAAGATGCTGAGGTCAAAATTAGTACATATAAGAACTTTTTTGGGCACATTCTGGACTATTTTTCTAGTTCTATCCACTGACCTGCAATTTTTATGATGTGATTTTTAACAGCTGTATAATGTTCAATTGTCATTATTTGTATATGATTGACCTAGGGTGTGGCACCATTAGGAGGCGTGATCTTGTTGGAATAGGTATGCCATTGTGGGAATGGGCTTTAATATCCATGTCCTAGCTGCCTGGAAGCCTCTTTTCCTGTTTGACTTCGAACAAGATGTAGAACTCTGAGCTCCTCCTGTACCATGCTTGCCTGGGCATTGCCATGTTGCCACCTGGATGATAATGGACTGAATCTCTGAACATACAAGATAACCACAATTAAATGTTGTCCTTGTAAGAATTGCCTTGGTCATGATGTCTGTTCACAGCACTAAAACTTTAACTAAGACATCCCTGGTGTAAATGTACTACATAGTCTTAATCCACTTTTATGTTAAAGGATGTATAGATTGTTTCCAATTATTGGTTATTAAAAATGTCAGAGCAATGAATATGTTTAAGCAAGTATCCTTGTGTTACAATAAAGCATTCTTTGGGTGAATGCCCAAGAGTGATATAGCTGGATCTTGAGGTAGATCAATTCCTATATTTCTGAAGAACAAACATGCTTATTCCTGTAATGCCTGTATAAATTTGCATTCCCATCAGCAATGGATGAGTTTTCTCCTTATACCACATCCTTGCTAACCTGAGCAGTCACTTTGTTATTTACCTTAGCCATGCTTACTGGTATAAGAATCTTAGAGCTATTTTGACTTGAACTTCCCTGATGGCTAAGGATGTTGAACATTTCTTTAATGTTTTTTCAGACATTTGAGTTCCTTATATTGAGGAATCTCTGATTAGATTTGAACCTCATTTTAAAAATTGGATTACTTGGTTTTATATATATATAGTTTTTGAAATTCATTGTATATTTTAGATATTAGTCCATTATCAGAAGTATAGTTGGTAAAAAGCTTTTCCTATTCTGTAATCTGCTGCTTTGTCTTATTAATGGTGTCCTTTGCTTTACAGAAGCAATTCCATTTAATGAGGTCCCATTTATTAATTGTTGATCTTAGTGCCAGTGCTACTGGTGTTCTGTCTAAGAAGTAGCACCCTGTGCCAATGTGTTCAAGGCTATTCCCCACTTTTTATTCTATCAGGTTCAGTGATTCAGGTTCAGTGGTTCAGTGATTTATGTTGAGAACCTTTGATTCATCTGGAGTTTTGATTCATCTTGAGTTTTGTGCAGGGGGATTAAGTATGGATATATTTGTATTTTTCAACATGCAGTAATCTAGTGAGACCAATAAGCACCATTTGGTGAAGATGCTGTCTTGTTTTTAAAGTATGTAATCCTGGCATCTTTATGAAATATCAGGTGTTGCCAAACATGAAAGAATTTATGTCTGGGACTTCAACTCAATTCCATTGATCACTATATCTATTTTCATGCTTACATAATATGTTTTTATTACTATATCTATCTACTACATTTCAAAATCTGTAATGGGAAGCCCTCTATAGTACTTTTATTGTTCAGAATTGCTTTAGACATTGTGGGCTTTTCTACATAAAACACAGAGCTGTTTTTCAAGGTCTGTAAAGAATTGCATTGTAATTTTGATAAGATTTAATTGAATCTACAGATTGGTTTTTTTTTTTTGTAAGGATGCCAGTTTTACTGTTAACCCACTGATCCATGAACATGGGAGATCTTCTATCTTCTGAGCTCTTATTCAATTTCTTTACGTTTTTATTGTACAAGTCTTTAACTTGCTTGGATAGCATTATCCAAAGATATTTTATGCTATTTGAGCCTATTTTGAAAGCTGTTATTTCCATAGTTCTTTTCTCAGTTTATATGTCATTTGTATAAAGGAGGACTACTGATTTTTGTGTTAATTTTATATCCAACTACTTTGCTGAAAGTGTTTATCAGTTCAGGAGTTTCACAGTAGATTCTTCAGGATCACTGTTGTGGGGCAGTGCGATGTGCATAGGCACTCTGGTCCCTGGTTGAGCTCAGATTTTAAACACTGGAGACCGAGCAGGTAGCTCTCACAAGGGATGACAGGTGTTTGGCCATGCTCCCTGGGCCCCTGGCTCATGTTACATAGCTAAAGCCTCCTACAACCCCCTGCAGAGAGGTCTGTGGTCATCAGTCACATAGGAGCAGCACCAAGCCCCCCCTATGCAAATAATGTTTCCCCAAGCTCTCATACCAAGGCAATGAGAAGTACCTAATGTCAGACCCTGACTTACCCCAAAACTGTATATAAGAATCCTCTCCAGAAGGATTAAAGATGTACAAGAATGACTTCTTCATCTAAGAGCTTCTGTTATAAGAGCTGTGACACTTGGGAAGAGGTCCGCTCTCCCAAAGGCCAGCTGAAGCTACTCCACACTTCTCCCTGGCTAGTACGACTGTCATCTGTCTAACTCAGTGCAGAGCAACTCAGTGGAGCAAGTGAGACAGCAATGGCAGAGACAGAGGTGGAGTCAGCTGCAGCACCTGAAGGTGCCTGAATCTATTCCCCCTTCCTGCTTGCACTCTCTCCCCTTTTGCTGGAACACTCCAATACACAGGCCCACACATTAATGTTCACTGTATATCATTGGCAATAATAATAATAATAATAATAATACTTTGACTTCTTCATTTCAGTTTGTATTCCCTTGAGTCACTCTTGTCTTTTTGTCCTAGATAAGACTTCAAGTACTATATTGACAAGATATGGAGAGAGTGTACAACCTGTTCTTATTACTGATTTCAATGGAATGGCTTTGAATTTATCTCCATTTAATTTGATATTGGCTATGATCTTGATGCAAATTGCCTTTATCATTGTCTTAGTCAGGGTTTCTATTCCTGCACAAACATCATGACCAAGAAGCAAGTTGGGGAGGAAAGGGTTTATTAGCTTACACTTCCACGTTGCTGTTCATCACTAAAGGAAGTCAGGACTGGAACTCAAGCAGGTCAGGAAGCAGGAGCTGATGCAGAGGCCATGGAGGGATGTTTCTTACTGGCTTGCCTCCCCCTGGCTTGCTCAGTCTGCTCTGTTATAGAACCCAGGACTACCAGCCCAGGGATGGCACCACCCACAAGGGGCCCTCCCCACTTGATCACTAATTGAGAAAATGACCCACAGTTGGATCTCAAGGAGGCAATTCCCCAACTGAAGCTCCTTTCTCTGTGATAACTCCAGCCTGTGTCAAGTTGACACACAAAGCCAGCCAGTACAGTCATATTTCGGCATGTACCTTGGATTCTTAATCTATTCAAGAATTTTATCATGAGGTGTTGTTGAATTTTGTCAAAGGCTTTTTCTGCATGAAAAGATTATCATGCATTTTTTCTTTAAGTGTGTTTATATGGTCCATTATATTTATTAGTTTTTGTATACTGACTCATTTCTGCTTCTGCATCTTTGGGATCAAGCCTACTAGATCATGGTGTGTGTTCTTTTTGATGTATTCTTATATTTTGTTTGCAAGTATTTTATTGAGTATTTTTCCATCTATATTCAAAAGGAAAAGTAGTGTGTAATTGTTTTTCTTTATTTTATATATATATATACACACACACACACACACACATATATATTTGGTTTTCTTTTCTTTTTTTAAAATTTGTTAATATATATATATATACACACACACATATATATTTGGTTTTCTTTTTTTTTTAATTTGTTATTTTCTATATTCTTTGTTTACATTCCAAATGATTTTCCCTTTCCCAGTTCCCCCTCCCTAAAAGTCCCATAAGCCCTCTTCCCTCCACCTGTTCTCCAATCAAGCCCCTCCTACTCCTCTGTCCTGGTACTCCCCCACAATGCTGGATCAAGCCTTTCCAGAACCAGGGACCTCTCCTTCCTTCTTCTTGGGAGTCATTTGATATGTGAATTGTGTTGGGTACGCAGAGCTTCTCAGCTAATATCCACTTATCTGTGACTGCATTCCATGTGCATTTTTTTGAGACTGGCTTATCTCATTTTGGACAATATTTAACAGATCCAAACATTTACCTAAGAATTTCATGAATTCATTGTTTTTAATTTCTGAGTAGTATTCCACTGTATAAATATACCACATTTTCTGTATCCATTCTTCCATTGAGGGACATCTGGGTTCTTTCCAGATTCTGGCTATTATAAATAGGGCTGCTATGAACATAGTGGAGCACGTATCCTTATTACATGCTGGAGAATTCTCTGGGTATATGCCCAGGAGTGGAATAGCAGGTTCCACGGGAAATGTTGTGCCTAGGTTTCTGAGGAACTGCCAGACTGATTTTCAGAGTGGTTGTATCAACTTGCATTCCCACCAGCAGTGGAGGAGTGTTTCTCTTTCTGCACATCCTCGCCAACACCTGCTGTCTCCTCAGTTTTTAATCTTAGCCATTCTGACTGGTGTAAGGTGTAATCTCAGGGTTGTTTTGATTTGCATTTCCCTAATGAATAGTGATGCTGAACATTTTAATTTTAATTTTTAATTTTAATTTTATTTTTATTGTCTTTTATTTTATTTTTTTATTTGATATATTCTTTAACATTTTTTAAGGTGCCTCTCGGCCATCCGAATTTCTTCAGGCAAAAATTCTTTGTTAAGATCTGTACCCCATTTTTTAATAGGGTTATTTGGTTCCCTGGGGTCTAACTTCTTGAGTTCTTTGTATATATTGGATATTAGCCCTCTATCAGATGTAGGGTTGGTGAATAACCTTTCCCAATTTGATGGTTGCCGTTTTGTCCTTTTAACAGTGTCCTTTGCCTTACAGAAACTTTGTAATTTTATGAGGTCCCATTTGTCAATTCTTGATCTTAGAGCATAAGTTATTGGTGTTCTGTTCAGGAACTTTTCCCCTGTGCCCATGTCCACAAGGGGCTTCCCCAGTTTCTTTTCTATTAGTTTCAGTGTGTCAGGTTTTATGTAGAGGGTCTTGATCCACTTGGAGTTGAGCTTAGTACAAGGAGATAAAGATGGATCAATTTGCATTCTTCTGCATGCTGACCTCTAGTTGAACCAGCACCATTTGTTGAAAAGGCAATCTTTTTTCCACTGGATTTTTTCAGCTCCTTTGAAGAAGGTCAAGTGACCATAGGTGTGTGGACTCATTTCTCGTTCTTCAATCCTTTTACATTGATCCACTTGCCTGCCATTGTGCCAATACCGTGCAGTTTTTAACACTATTGCTCTATAATATTACTTGAGGTCCAGGATACTGATTCCCCCAGAAGTTCTTTTACTGTTGAGAAAAGTTTTATTAGTTTAATAGTTTATCCTGGGTTTTTTGTTATTTTAGACGAATTTGAGTATTGCTTTTTCCAATTCTTTGAAGAACTGAGTTGGGAATTTGATGGGGATTTCATTGAATCTGTAGATTGCTTTTGGCAGGATGGCCATTTTTACTATATTAATCCTGCCAATCCATGAGCATGGAAGATTTTTCCATCCTAATTAGGTCTTTATGAAATTTGGGTACCAGCATAACTGTGGCTTCATACAATAAATTGGGCAGTATAACGTCTGCTTATATTTTATGGAATAATTAGAGCAGTACTAGAATTTACTCTCCTTTAAAAGTTTGGTAGAATTCAATACTAAAACCATGTGGCGCTTTTTTGTTTGTTTGCTTTGCTTTGTTTTTACTGTTGTTGGTGGTATTTTGTTATTGTTTTCTTTTATTTGTAGTAAGACTTTTAATGACAGCTTCTATTTCCCTAAGAATTACAATCCTATTTAAATTGCTTCACTGATCTTGATTTAACTTTGGCAAGTTTTAACTATTAAAATAATTATCCATTTCCTTTAGATTTTTCAAGTTAGGTGGAGTACAGGTTTTGAATAGTTAGGATTCTCTTCATTTCCTAGGTGTCTTCTATAATATTTCTACTTCTCATGTTTGATTAGTTGATGTGGATTTTCTCTCTTTGCCTTATTGTTAATTTATATAAGGGTTTCCCAATCTATTTTTCCAAAGGACCAAATATTTGTTTCATTGACTCTGTTGTTTTTGTTTCTTTATTTCATCCCAGAGTTTATTTCATGTCATCTGCTCCTTTTGGGTGCAATTTCGTCTTTTTGTTCTAGAACTTTCTGGTAACAAGCTCCAATTTTTAACATGAAGGCACTTATGCTATGAATTTGCCTCCTAGAACCATTTTTATCATGTCACTTAAGTTTAGGTAAGTTATACATTTATTTTCATTCAATTCTAGAAATTCTTTAAGTTCTTCATTTCTTCCTGACTCATTTTTTTTTCAGTAGAGATTTGTTGTTTCCATGAATTTTTAAGGTTTCTGTTGTTTCTTTTGTTGATAATTAGTTAATCTATGGTCATATGGTATTGTGTAGGGAATAATCTTATTTTTTTAGCTTATTGAGACTCACCCTCAAAGCAAACTTTGAGTTGATACTGCAAGCAAACCCTCACAATCAACTAATTCTACTAGGGCAATAGGGGCTCACAGTTAATAAATTAACAATTGTGGAGCCTGCTTATATTTTTAAAATAATGTTTTAAAAATATTTGTTAACATTCTTAAAGAATGTATTTTGATGATATTCTTCTGTCCAGTTTCTACAGATCAACTCTTCCCACTTTCACCTCCCAACCCACCCAACTTCACATTTATGCTGCCTAAGTATTCTTAGAAGTATGGTTTGCCTTGGAACCTAGTCAGCCTATCAGGAACCATATAATTAAAGAAACCTGACCTCCTCTCCCAGTAACTATCAAATGGTAATAGCTCATAATCTTTTGTCATAAGTACTAATCTACTGCCTTAGGTAGAATATGTACACTGCAGGCCCTTACTAAGTTGTAATTGATATGACTGAAATGAGAATGATCTGCTTGATCTCTATGTTACACACAATATAGAAATACTATAGATTATTGCTTATATGGAATTCTCAGTTTCTTGTTATTTTTTAATTGATATATATATGTGTGTGTGTGTGTGTGTGTGTGTATATATATATATATATATATATATATATATATATATTATTTTAAATTTATTTTCTATATTCTTTGTTTACATTCCAAATGCTTTTTCTTTCCTGGTTCCCCCCTCCCCATATGTCCCATAAGCCCTCTTCTCTCCACCCATCAGCCCCCTCCCACCACCCTCCCATTTCTCTGTCCTAGTAATCTCCTACAATACTGGATCAATCCTTTCCAGGACCAGGGCCCTCTCCTTCATTCTTCTAGGGATTCATTTGATATGCTAATTGGGTCTTGAGTATCCAGAGCTTCTGGGCTAATTAATATCCACTTATCAGTGATTGCATTCCATGTGTATTTTTTGTGTTTAGGTTACCTCACATAGGATGATATTTTCCAGTTCTAAACATTTGCCGAAAAATTTCATGAATTCATTGTTTTTAATTGCTGAATAGTATTCCATTGTGTAAATATACCACATTTTCTGTATCCATTCCTCCATTGAGGAACATCTGGGTTCTGTCCAGCATCTGGCTATTATAAATTAGGCTGCTATAAACATAGTGGAGCATTTGTCCTTATTGCATGACAGGGAATCCTCTGGGTATATGCCCATGAGTGGTATAGCAGAGTCCTCTGGAAGTGTCATGCCCAGTTTTCTGAGGAACCTCCAGACTGATTTCCAGAGTGGTTGTACCATCTTACAATCCCACCAGCAGTGGAGGAGTGTTCCTCTTTCTCAGCAGCATCCTTGCCAACACCTGCTGTCTCCTGAGTTTTTAACCTTAGCCATTCTGACTGGTGTAAGGTGAAATCTCAGGGTTGTTTTGATTTTCATTTCCCTAATGATTAATGATTTTGAACATTTCTTTTTTTTATTCGATATATTTTTATTTACATTTCAAATGATTTCCCCTTTTCTAGACCCCCACTCCCAAAAGTCCCATCAGCCCCCTTCCCTCCCCCTGTTTTCCCACCCAACCCTTCTTAAGGTGCTTCTTAGCCATCCAAATTTCTTCAGGTGAACATTCTTTGTTTAGCTCTGAACCCCATTTTTAATAGGGTTATTTGGCTCTCTGGGGTCTAACTTCTAGAGCTCTTTGTATTTTTGGATATTAGCCCTCTGTCGGATGTAGGGTTGGTGAAGATCTTTCCCTAATTTGTTGGTTGCTGTTTCTTCCTTTTGATGGTATTCTTTGCCTTTCATAAACTTTGTAATTTTATGAGGTCCCATTTGTCAATTCTTGATCTTAGAGCATAAGCTATTGGTGTTCTGTTCAGGAAATTTTCCCCTGTGCCCATGTCCTCAATGGTCTTCCCCAGTTTCTTAGTTTCAGTGTGTCAGGTTTTATGTGGAGGTCCTTGATCCGCTTGGAGTTGAGCTTAGTAGGAGGAGATAAGAATGGATCAATTCGTATTTTTATCCATGCTGACCTCCAATTGAACCAGCCCTATTTGTTGAAAAGACTGACAGTGCCCACACTGCCACAGTACTGAGTATAGGTCATAGGCCTGGGGGATTAACAGAAAACACAGACAAGGGTCATTTAGTAAAGAGAATGCCAAAGATTTACTGAGGGACCAGCAATATATACTAGAGGCCAGGGAAAATAACAGGAAAAAACAATCATAGCCATAGGTTAGGCACCAGAGAGGTCCCTAAGCTAAGCTCAGCTCCAGGATGTTGTGCAAAGACCTCAGCTGCGGGCGTTGAGCCAAGCTGCTTGTTCCCAACAAAAAGCTATCTTTTTTCCACTGGATATTTTCCAGTTCTTGTCGAAGATCAAGTGACCATAGATGTGTGGATTCATTTCTGGTTCTTCAATCCTATTCCATTGGTCCATCTGCTTGTCACTGTACCAATACCATGCAGTTTTTAACACTATTGCTCTGTAGTATTTCTTGAGGTCTGAGATACTGATTCTTCCTGAAGTTCTTTTACTGTTGAGAATAGTTTTAGCTATCCTGGGTTTTTTGTTATTCCAGATAAATTTGAAAATTGCTCTTTCGAATTCTATAAAGAACTGAGTTGGGTTTTTGATGGGGATTGTGTTGAATCTGTAGATTGCTTTTTGCAAGATGGCCATTTTAACTATATTAATCCTGCCAATCCACGAGCATGGAAGATTTTTCCATTTTCTGAGGTCTTCTTTGATTTCCTTCCTGAAGTTCTTGTCATACAGAGCTTTCATTTGTTTGGTTAGAGTCACATCAAGTTACTTTATTGTACTTTATTATGAAGGATGTCATTTCCCTAACTTCTTTCTCAGCCTGCTTATCCTTTGAGTATACAAAGGCTACTGAATCCAAGAACACATCAAAATGATCATCCACCATGATCAAGTAGTCTTCATCCTAGGGATTCAGGGATGGTTCAATATATGGAAATCCATCAATGCAATCCACTACATAAACAAACCCAAAGGAAAAAAAAAACACATAGTCATTTCATTAAATGCTGAAAAAGCATTTGACAAAATTCAGCATCCATTCATGTTAAAATTCTTAGAAAGAACAGGAATTCAAGGCCCATACATAAACATAGTTAAAGCAATATACAGCAAACTGGTAGCCAATATCAAACTAAATGGAGAGAAACTTGAAGCAATCCCACTAAAATCAGGGACTAGACAAGGCTGCCGTCTCTCTCCTTATCTTTTCAATATAGTACTTTAAATTCTAGCTAGAGCAATTAGACAACATAAGGAGGTCAAAGGGATACAAATTGGAAAGGAAGAAGTCAAACTATCACTATTTGCAGATGATATGATAGTCTACTTAAGTGACCCAAAAAACTCCACCAGAGAACTCCTACTGCTGATAAACAACTTCAGCAGTGCGGCTAGTTATAAAATCAACTCAAGGAAATCAGTTTCTTTTTCTTACCACAGTGATCTAAGGACTAGATTCTGAGGAATATCTCTGTATTATCTTTTATGTTGTGTTATGAAATGTTCTAACTGAGATTGGAGGAATAATTTTAGAAATAGTTTGTCACCTGACAATGTAATTACAGAAGTTCAGGTAAAATTGTAGGTTCGTTATAAAGATTTGTGGTCTTTGTGAGCCCTAAGATTCACTGTGAGTGATCTAACAATAGATGTCAAGTTTTGAGACTCAACCCAAATGTATTCAATTCACAAAAGCAAGATGTGATACTCTCTAAAACAGGTTGCTTATATTTGGGGATGGTACATGATGATACAAGCAATGATCTTTCCTGACATTTTAATTCATCTTTTCATTTTATTGTAGTAAATTGGGCACCATGGTCTCCCTTCTGATTTACTTAGCTCTTGGGCTGATTTGATATATTTAGAGTTATTAATAGTTATTCAATATTCATTGTTATTTTGTTCTACCTGCCTAAGCAATAACCCTGACTCCTCTAATACTTTTGATATTAAAATTTAAAAAAAAAACAGTTAAGAGAAACTACAATGTACTTTTTCACTCTAGTGGACTCACAACTTCAGTATGAAAAAACTTCATCTGGATTATCTTGAGAATTTATGTAACAATATAAGTGTTTCTGACATTTAATAAACTAAATGCAATAGAAATTAACTTTTTATAAATAAGATAATATCTAATTATTTATTGAAATATAGTCTTTATGAAAATAATAAATGAAAACTATGGTAAATTTCATTCAGTTTTGCTGTTTCAATCAGTTGAATTATTTTTACTTATTATTTTTTCATGGAGTTATATCACATTAAGGATTGTCTATTATAAATTTATTACAAATTTATCTGATGACAGAAAAATTATTGTACATATGAATGTACTATACTAAACACACATACTGGAAGAAAATTTCAAGTTTATAAGTAGGCTTTCCTAATTAAGTACCTGAAGTGGCAATCCAACTAAGTATAATTCACGTTTCCATTTTAAGTTTTGACTTTCATTTTATTTCAGTGATAATTTACATCATTTCCATTTTACTTCCCTTCCCCCAAAACTCCTATCATGTCTTTCAAAATTCCCTCACAAATTCATGGTCTCTTGCTAAAAATTTGATCTAGTCTTAGTAGTCAGAATTCCTCGAGCAAATTTTAGTGGAAATGCTATGGACTAATTACTGGGTCTCAAATATTCTAAACAAGTAATTTCTTACAAATTACAGTGACAGTTAACAATGAGCTATTTGAGTCACACTGGGGATCCTTGAAAATCTATTCTGTAATTTAGGGGAAAAGAGGCTAAAACAACAACCTTTTATCATATATTGCTGTGTGACAACATTATTAAGAGGAGTAGTTTTACTATCATTTAAACCTTAAACCAACAAATCAACAAATAAATATCATCATGTTGTACATTCCACTATTGTAAAACTATTAATTTCATTATAGTTTGTTAGGAGACCTTTTTGTAATAGAATTGTTTTTGTCTTGTGGGGAAATTTTTCCCATTTATTCTTCACATTACTCAGAAGTGATAAATTTTCTAGTCTTTAATCATTGTCTAATTTTTGAGCCTTATAAAAATACAACTACCACTAATCTTTGAAGAAAGAAAAAAATGATAACTCTTATTATGCCTTATTCTCTAACAGTTTAAAACTAAGACTGGCTTTTTAATCATTTTGATTAGTACAAATATGTTAAAAATTTATGATGATATTTCCAGTCACACTTAATAAGGGTTTTGTTGTAATTATAAATACCTAACATTTAATTACATAATTTGTAGATATGCCAGAGAAAGTTTTATAAGAAAACATAAATCAATTATCTGGCCAAACATTTATCATTCTATACTATTCATATTACTTCATTTCACTCATGGTGTTTCCTGGAAGAACTAATTTTATACCAGACTTTAATATGAGAGAGAGGAATTAAGAAAAACAAGTAACCCGTCCCGCGGGTCAGTTATTCCAGGGTTCCAAAGGGGCGCTACCTGTGGGTCAAGAAGGGGGGGAGAAGGAGGGAGGCCAAGCGCCAAGAAAGACAGAGTCAATCTGGGTTTTGTCAAAGCCTCGTTTATTGTTCTGGGGTACCCAAGTTATAAGGCTTTCAGGAGGGGCGTACCCCAAGGTAGGGACAAAGGAAGGAAGGGCAATTAGCAGTTTCAGCAGGAGGAGATAAGGGTCCTCCGGTGGAGACAACAGGTGTTTGCACAGGCCGGAGCCTGCCGCAGTTATCTCAGGACTTCCTTCCACCGCAATTACCTAGTCGGAGGGTGATGATGCAGGCAGGACCATTCTACAGTTATCTCGAGACAATGGCTAAACCAATGCCCACGGGAGAGGCTCTAGTTAATTGTTCTTGTATTTTAGCAGCCACCACCTTAGGGCCATGAGTAAGCAATAGTCCGAATAGCTCAGGATGGCTTCCCACATCTCCTCCTTTTTTCTTTCTTAAGTTGGGGGGTGGCTATGGAAAGAGGGTCGGTGGAGATCCTGTTTTAGGCTATGTGGTTTTGCCCCCACGTCCAGCACCACAGTAACTAGGCCTTTTTAGATCCTAGTAGGGCAGGGCCTCTGCCTTAGGCTATGTAAGTTGCATCCACTCCTGGCATCACATCCCACTCCAATGGCTTAATCAGGCCCTTGGTGGGTGTGATGGGCATCCAGGTAGCGGACTCACAATAATCCCGTCATGGAGTCACCCTGCAGCCAAGAGGCGGTGTGCATCTGGCTCGTGGCACCACAATATTTCCCGTCATTGGCTACTCCACAGCTTATGGCCCTCAGCCACTATTAGGAGCCGGAGGTCACCCTCCCTGGCATTGACGTTACTACCGCTTATGGAACCAAGAAAGCTCTGTGCCTGCAGCAAGGGTAGAGAACTGAAGGCCAATGGTTGCTACCTCCACGTCTGTCAAGGCAGAATCAATCTGTGATTTAACAAAACTTGTTAATCTGTTAAAGGCCCAGGGGCCAAATGACAAAAGAAACAAAAGACCCAGGAGGGGCCCCAAAAGGCTGGAGAGCAAGGTGGAAAGCCAGGGTGAAATCTCAGCATCAGCATACTCTGGCAGCTAGCATGTTCCTTCAGCATCCTGTAGAAAGAACACAAACATACCTCTTCTCTACACTTAGAGTTCCCTGGCATTAAAATTTTTAAATTTTTGTGGTATATAGAGATGTGATTCTCCCCTCTTTTATTATAAAAATATTGTAAAGTTCTATGGGCTTGTTCTATAATATCTTGTCTTTGCGAATTATGAGGAATCTCAGTAATATGACTAATATCAAATTGTTAATAAGACATCTCAAATGACTGATTATAATAATCAGTTATAATATTTGTCTTAATCTGATTTGGAACATTTAGTATTAAAAATAACATATGTAATGACTAATTTTATTTTTTATTTTGTTTCTTATGTTAAAACAGTTATAACTAGAAAGCTTGAAAAGCTGTCAATAGTTCTATGTATATTTTTGATTAATTTTTTGAATTGTATTTGTATAAATAATTGTAAAAGTTAAGAATTAGTATCATTAAAAGGAAACAACTTTAAGCAATTGTAAGCCATGAGCTATATATGTATATTATTAATATAAAAATCAAAAGTTTGATTTTTAACATTTTAAAAGAACAGCTACAGCACCCAGTTCAATTATCTGTGCTGAAGCAAGGGGACACTCAAAAGAATAAATATGTGATCTAATTATATGAGCTTTACTCCCATAGTAGATGCATTTTTATAGGATGCATGTATAAATCTATAACAATATAAAAACATGTATAGAGGCAAATTTTTATTGATTTATCTTTTAGATAACAATTATTAATTTTGTCAAAAAGGCTTGTCATGTAATAGATTAACAATTAATAATAATCAATTTGATTGTTGTTTAAAATAAGGAACAAACATTTTATCATGCTCTTAAAACATTCTTTTTAAAAATATTTTTTTTATTTTATTTTGTAACATTTTATTATTATATCAAATCTTTATTGGAGGATGTCAAAATCGTATTTGGAGAGATTTTACATTAACGTTCTCTTTGTTAAGGAATGGAAGTGAGCATATATCATAAACTGTTGACAAATACTTATGGTAGCTTTCTCCAAGTTATGTCTCTCAGTATTTGTTTTGCATCTATCTTGAGAACATCAGAGGCTTAAATGACAAACTTAAAGCAGTCTCTTTGGCAAAATATTTATCTTAACACCTTTTGAAAATCATTTTCTTAAAAACTTTAAAAGCCCATGTTAAGAGCAAGACATTTCTTGAGGAATAACTTTCTAATGAAATTATTTTATTGGTTTTTTAAAGTTAGCTTATGCTCCTTTAAAGTTAGAAGTGAATATTTTTATAATTATCAGAATGCAAAGCAAAAAACTACCCTCTATACCTATAATAATTTTGTATGGAGTAGACAGTCCAAATTTTAATGTCTTTATAATTTCTATATAGCCTTATTATCTTTTACAGATCTAAGTGTGAACTTTATTTTAAACCATATCTGTATGAATCTGTTAAAAATGTTCTTTTGGCCAGAAACTCTCTAAGTGAGGCCTGCAAGACAAAACTGCATCTCTCAAGCCTCTGCAGCTTTGAGCGGCTTTGAGGAAGCTCTGAGCTTAGTATTAACTCAAATGTAAATCTCCTGATCTGAGTTTGTTATCTCTAAGGCCAGACCTACACCCACCGGTCCTGTAAAGAGTAACCAGACCCTATTGTATGGAGGTCAAATAACAAAAGAAACCTGTAATATCAAAGCATAACTACAATTTGTTGAAAGCAAAACCCAGTTTTAAATAATCTTTTCTCCTTAAAATTAATGGCAAACACATTTTTATATTGTAAAGTTTGTTCATCATCTTGTGTTTGAATGTATGACTTTGTAACTTATTGAAGAGACATTATTTTAAATCATATTTCTTATAAGTCCAATCTCCAGGCCAAGATTTACACAAAACACCATGTCAATTTAGAAGCATCTTAAAGGCCTGTATTTCCTGGGTTGCGTCATGCCACATGTAGCTAGTTAAGATGGCTCCGACACTGAATCAGCAGTTTTAAACTAACCTTTTTTTTTTTTTAGTAACATTATACCTTTTAAATCATAACCAATTAATTTATAACTCTATAGTCAAGATATATAAAACATTTATACCTTTAAGACTAATTAGAGGGTGGCGGCAGCGGCAGCAGTGGCTGCTCCAGCTGAAGGGCCATCAGCAGTGGAACCAAGGCGTCACAGGGACCAGTTAGGACCTGCGCCCACGACCACTGACCTTCGCTGACAAGCCGGGCAGCAAGCAGGTGCAGTTGTGCAGCGCCTTTCCTGCACGGAGGCCACTTCAGAACTCGGCCTCCCACCAGTCAGGAGAGGTGCATCCATCTTGGTTCCGTACTCCAGGGATCGGACAGACTGAGGTACACAAACATAATCCGAGGCCAACACCGCGGTGGTCTGAGCCCGACGGGCGTTGGCCTGCACCCAGGCCCTGGGCAGGTCGGGGGGCCATCGGGGTGCCAACCCAGCCAGGAGGTTTTTTGCCCAGGTCTGCGAGCACGCCGCCGCCATTTTGCCTGCAGGACGACAGAGAGCTCAGGCGGGCAGACCTGTAACAGGCATAGCCTAAGGCTAACAAAGCGGGGGTCCAGGCCCCAAAAGGCACAGGACTGACCCCAAGAACTGGGCGGCTTGGTGGGCCATCTGTGAGTCAACCCGCCCAGGTGATTGTTAGCAAAGCAGATTCTCCCGGCGCTTTCAGGGAGCGTGGGTGCACACGCCCGCCATCCTAGTCACCTGGCAAACCCAATTAACAGTCATAGCCCTAGGGGAACTTTGCTCGGACCTTGGCCTCCCAGGCTTTTGCCTGGACTCTGGGACTGGGCGGCCAGGCTAACCTTGTGTGCGATAGCCCGGTTGGCAGATCGGCTGCCCAGCGGAGTGAGCGGAACACAGGGGAGGTCACAGTAGCATACACCTTCGGCACTCCCTGGGGGTGCACACAGGCTCCATCTGGTCCACAGACACAATCTGGGGCAAGGCCTCAGGCAGAAGCCCTTAGCTCTACTCTCTCCGCTTCTGGATCTAGATCAGTCTGGGCGGCAGCATTACATCTCCAAGTCCTGCAAGTGGCTAGCTGGGCTTCCGGGCGGCCAGCTGGGAGAAGTCAGTGTGCTCCAGTGAATCCAGCGGGCCCCAGCGGGAGCCTTCGGGTGCCTGCTTTGGGATCGGAACAGCCTGGGCAGCAGCACACTGTCTACAAGCAGTGCAGGAGGTAAGCTGTGCACCAGAGGCCAACTGGGAAGGGGCAGCTTGCACTGGTGAGTCCAGCACTGACAAGATAAACTAACACCAGTGAGAACTAGATGGCAAAAGGCAAACGCAGTAACGTCACTAACAGAAATCAAGGCAATATGGCAACATCTGAACCCAATTCTCCTCTACCAACATGTCCTGGATACCCCATCACACCAGTAAAACAAGATTTGGATTTAAAATCACTGGTCATGATGCTGGTCCAGGAACACATGAAGGACATACATAAAGAAATTCAGGAGAAAATGGATCAAAAGTTAGAAGCCCTTGCAAGGGAAACACAAAAATCATTGAAAGAAATCCAGGAGAATACAAAAGCCAACAAGGAGGAAATGCAAAAAACACTTAAAGAAATACAGGAGAACTTTGGTCAACAGGCTGAGGTCATGAAAGACGAAACACAAAAAGCTCTTAAAGAAATACAGGAGAACTTTGGTCAACAGGCTGAGGTCATGAAAGACGAAACACAAAAATCTCTTAAAGAATTACAGGAAAACACAAACATGCAAGTGAAGGAGCTAAGCAAAACCATCCAGGATCTAAAATCAGAAGTAGAAACAACTAAGAAAACTCAAAGGGAGACAACTTTGGAGATAGAAAGCCTTGGGAAGAAATCAGGAGACAGAGATGCAAATATCAACAACAGAATACAAGAGATAGAAGAAAGAATCTCAGATGCTGAAGATTCCATAGAAACCATGGACTCAACAGTTAAAGAAAATGCAAAATGCAAAAAGCTTGTAACCCAAAATATCCAGGAAATCCAGGACACAATGAGAAGACCAAACCTAAGGATTATAGGCATAGATGAGAGTGAAGATTTACAACTTAAAGGGCCAGCAAACATCTTCAATAAAATTATGGAAGAAAACTTCCCTAACCTAAAGAGAGAGATGCCCATGAATATACAAGAAGCCTACAGAACTCCAAACAGACTGGACCAGAACAGAAATACTTCCGTCACATAAAAATCAAAACACCAAATATTCTAAACAAAGAAAGAATACTAAAGGCAGTAAGAGAAAAAGGCCAAGTAACATATAAAGGAAGACCTATCAGAATCACAGCAGACTTTTCACCTGAGACTATGAAGGCTAGAAGGTCCTGGGCAGATCTCATGCAGACTCTAAGAGAACACAAATGCCAACCAAAACTACTATATCCAGCAAAACTCTCAATCACCATAGATGGAGAAACTAAGATATTTCATGACAAAACCAAGTTTACCCAATATCTATCCACAAACCCGGCCCTAAAAAGGATAATAGGAGGACAACACCAATACAAGGAGGGAAACTTCACCCTGGAAAAAGCAAGATAGTAACCTTTCATCAAACCCAAAAGAAGTTAAGCATTCAAATTTAAAAAATAACGTCAAAAATGATAGGAAGTAACAATCACTATTCCTTAATATCTCTTAACATCAATGGACTTAATGCCCCAATAAAAAGACACAGACTAACTGAATGGATACGTAAACAGGACCCTACATTTTGCTGCTTACAGGAAACACACCTCAGGGTCAAAGACAAACACTACCTTAGAGTAAAAGGCTGGAAGACAATTTTACAAGCAAATGGTCTCAGGAAACAAGCTGGAGTAGCCATTTTAATATCAGATAAAATTGACTTTCAACCCAAAGTCATCAAAAGAGACACTGAGGGACACTTCTTGCTGGTCAAAGGAAAAATACAAAAAGAAGAACTGTCAATCCTGAACATCTATGCCCCAAATGCAAGGGCACCCTCTTTCGTAAAAGAAACTTTATTAAAACTAAAAGCACACATTGCACCTAACACAATAATTGTGGGTGACTTCAACACTGCACTTTCCTCAATGGACCGATCAGGAAAACAGAAACTAAACAGGGACACAATGAAACTAATTGAAGCTTTGGACCAATTAGATTTAACAGATGTATATAGAACATTCTATCCTAAAACAAAAGAATATACCTTTTTCTCAGCACCTCATGGTACCTTCTCCAAAATCGACCATATAATTGGTCACAAGACAGACCTCAACAAATATAAGAAGATCGAACTAATCCCATGCCTCCTATCTGATCACTATGGAGTAAAAGTGGTCTTCAATAGCAACAGAAACAACAGAAAGCCCACATACACGTGGGAAGAAATAAAGAAAGAAATTAAAGACATTTTAGAACACAATGAAAATGAAAACACAACATACCCAAAACTATTCCACAAAATAGAAACAGAATGAACACTACCCAATTCCTTCTACGAAGCCACAATTATGCTGATACCAAAGCCACACAAAGATCCAAAAAAGAAAGAGAACTTCAGACCAATTTCCCTTATGAACATCGATGCAAAAATACTCAATAAATTTCTTGCCAACCGAATCCAAGAACACATCAAAACGATCATCCACCATGATCAAGTAGGCTTCATCCCGGGAATGCAGGGTTGGTTCAATATACGGAAATCCATCAATACAATCCACTACATAAACAAACTCAAAGAACAAAACTACATGGTCATTTCATTGGATGCTGAAAAAGCATTTGACAAAATTCAGCATCCCTTCATGTTTAAAGTCTTGGAGAGAACAGGAATTCAAGGCCCATACCTAAACATAGTAAAAGCAATATACAGCAAACCCGTAGCCAGCATCAAACTAAATGGAGAGAAACTTGAAGCAATCCCACTGAAATCAGGGACCAGACAAGGCTGCCCCCTTTCTCCTTATCTTTTCAACATTGTACTTGAGGTACTAGCTCAGGCAATTCGACAACATAAGGAGGTCAAAGGGATACAAATTGGAAAGGAAGAAGTCAAACTATCATTATTTGCAGATGACATGATCGTCTACCTAAGTGACCCATAAAACTCCACTAGAGAGCTCCTACAGCTGATAAACAACTTCAGCAAAGTGGCAGGTTATAAAATCAACTCAAGCAAATCAGTGGCCTTCCTATACTCAAAGGATAAGCAGGCGGAGAAAGAAATTAGGGAAATGACCCCCTTCACAATAGCCACAAACAGTATAAAGTATCTTGGGGTGACTCTTACCAAACATGTGAAAGATCTGTATGACAAGAACTTCAAGACTCTGAAGAAGGAAATGGAAGAAGACCTCAAAAAATGGGAAAACCTCCCATGCTCATGGATCGGTAGAATCAATATAGTTAAAATGGCCATTTTGCCTAAAGCACTATACAGATTCAATGCAATACCCATCAAAATCCCAACTCAATTCTTCACAGAGTTAGAAAGAGCAATTATCAAATTCATCTGGAACAACAAAAAACCCAGGATAGCTAAAACTATTCTCAGCAACAAAAGGAAATCTGGGGGAATCAGTATCCCTGACCTCAAGCAATACTACAGAGCAATAGTGTTAAAAACTGCATGGTATTGGTACAGTGACAGGCAGGAGGATCAATGGAACAGGATTGAAGATCCAGAAATGAACCCACACACCTATGGCCACTTGATCCTCGACAAAGAGGCTGAAAACATCCAATGGAAAAAAGATAGCCTTTTCAACAAATGGTACTGGTTCAACTGGAGGTCAGCATGCAGAAGAGTGGGAATTGATCCATCCTTGTCTCCTTGTACTAAGCTCAACTCCAAATGGATCAAGGACCTCCACATAAAGCCAGACACTCTGAAGCTAATAGAAAAGAAACTGGGGAAGACCCTTGAGGACATAGGTACAGGGAGAAAGTTTCTGAACAGAACACCAATAGCGTATGCTCTAAGAGCAAGAATTGACAAATGGGACCTCATAAAATTACAAAGTTTCTGTAAGGCAAAGGACACCATCAAGAGGACAAATCGGCAACCAACAAATTGGGAAAAGATCTTCACCAATCCTACCTCAGATAGAGGGCTAATATCCAATATATATAAAGAACTCAAGAAGTTAGACTCCAGGAAACCAAACAACCCTATTAAAAAATGGGGTACAGAGTTAAACAAAGAATTCTCACCTGAAGAACTTCGGATGGCGGAGAAGCATCTTAAAAAATGCTCAACTTCATTAGTCATTAGGGAAATGCAAATCAAAACAACCCTAAGATTTCATCTTACACCAGTCAGAATGGCTAAGATTAAAAATTCAGGAGACAGCAGGTGTTGGAGAGGGTGTAGAGAAAGAGGAACACTCCTCCACTGCTGGTGGGGTTGCAAATTGGTACAACCACTCTGGAAATCAGTCTGGCGGTTCCTCCGAAAACTGGGCACCTCACTTCCAGAAGATACTGCTATACCACTCCTGGGCATATACCCAGAAGTCTCCCCACCATGTAATAAGGATACATGTTCTACTATGTTCATAGCAGCCCTATTTGTAATTGCCAGATGCTGGAAAGAACCCAGGTATCCCTCAACAGAAAAGTGGATGCAAAAAATGTGGTATATCTACACAATGGAGTACTATTCAGCCATTAGAAACAATGAATTCATGAAATTCTTAGGCAAATGGATGGAGCTAGAGAATATCATACTAAGTGAGGTAACCCAGACTCAAAAGGTGAATCATGGTATGCACTCACTAATAAGTGGATATTAACCTAGAAAACTGGAATACCCAAAACATAATCCACACATCAAATGAGGTACAAGAAGAAAGGAGGAGTGGCCCCTGGTTCTGGAAAGACTCAGTGAAACAGTCTTCAGCAAAACCAGAACGGGGAAGTGAGAAGGGGTGGGTGGGAGGACAGGGGAAGAGAAGGGGGCTTGCGGGACTTTCGGGGAGTGGGGGGGCTAGAAAAGGGGAAATCATTTGAAATGTAAATAAATTATATCGAATAATAAAAAAAAGACTAATTAGAAATAAAAGTGAAGCGATCATACAAATCTCATAAATTTAAACCAAATATATATATTTTTCTAGCTGTAACTTCAGAGAAATAAAGCATTTTGAACCCAATCATCCTCATGATAGAAATTTTTCTAGGAGAATTAACCATTTCTACTTGTCCGGCACCTGGCCCTTTAAGAAGCAGCTTTTTTTCCCAGCTGTCTTTGACTCCTACCTTAGAATGTGAGGCACCTCAAATTAGCCTCTTCTGTGTAAACCACAATTGGCAGGACTGCCAGCAAGATAAAGCCTTTTTACCATTTTTTTTTTTACATAAAACATAAAAACAACCAATCATTCAGCCAAACAAAACAACAGACAACATGAATTGACACACATATAGACAAGTTTTGGTGCACCAAAGACGTACAATAGACAACGAGGGAACTTCATGTCCCAAAAGATCCAAATATCTTAACCTCAACTAAGGAGATCTCCAGTAGGTTTCAGAGAGAAAACAGGACATCTCCCATTTTCTTCTCCTTTCCAGGAGAGTTTTGAAATAGCTTCTAACCATTATTTATTTATTTATTTATTTATTTATTTATTTATTTATTTATTTATTTATTTATTTTTGATACCGTATCCTACACATGGAAAAACTGCTTTTCTGTAACCTGCTATTTCTCTTATTTAAGATTTAACAAGGGGGAAGGAGGATGCCTAGTCGAACACACACACCTGTGGAGAGGGGTGGGAGGAGAGTCCAGGTCTTACATGCTGCCCATGAGCAGTTTTTCTCCGGCCGCTTCAGCAGCAGTCTCTGACTTCTACCTGCATGGGTCTCCCCTGTCCATTTTTGCCTAGTCCCTGTCCAGGGAGATAGCCCTGGGAGAGCATTTGTTGAGCAATAACCTCATTGGGACCACGCATAAGGACTTTCATTTGAGAGAGAATGTCTCTTCCCCAGAGGTTAACAGGCAGACAAGAAACCACGAAGGGCTGAGTAGAGCCAGTATTTCCCTCTGTCCTCCCAAGTCAGCAACTTTGAGCTCTGGAGAGTATTTTTTTTTTTTTTTGATTGTCCAATTCCCTGCAGATGGGTCAGAGAGGCTTGCAATAGGCCAAGCAGGGGGCCAAGCACATTGCGAGATCACAGTAGAATCGGCACCTGAGTCTAAGATGCCCTCAAAACTTTTACCATTTATTTTAAGGCTGAGTATAGGACGATCTCTAGTGATTACCTGGACCCAGTAAAGGTCTGAGGAACTTTGCTGAGAGGAGCCGCACTGCATGCCTATCGCTGGGTATAGGGTGGCAGGCCACGTGAAGGGGCTTGTTTTGGCTCTGGCTTTTTCTAGGCATTTGACTTTGAAATAAATCTTGAAGTTAGATTGTGACCATTTGTCCCTCGTAGCTCCTTTAAGAGGACTGCTTGCTCTCTGCAGCTTTTCTCCTCCAAGTTGGCTTTCTCCCCGGAGGTCTCTTAATGGCATATCAGCAAGGGATGGGTCCCTCGGGAGCGGAGGATAAAGAAAAGTTACAGGAGCGGATGGCGGGGACTCAGACCTGTCTATAACGACCAAGGAAGGTTTTGGAGAGTTCTTTTTAGGGGAAAGCGAGGTCACAGAAGCTGCCCGCGACAAAGGGCGGAGGCAATATTCAGCAGGGTCCTCGTTCGCACTCTGAATGAGCCTCCAGTAACTAAAGAATGTATCAAACATTGATTCACCTGTACCTGTTTTAAAATCTTATTAATTTCTTTACCAACCTTATCTCAAGTTAGTGGGTGAATATCAGGTCCACTTAAAATTAACCAACGACATTTCTCATGACAAAACAAAAGAACTTAATTAAATCTTTTTTCTTAACTCTTACTCCTCTCTCCCTGAATGATTGCTTGATTTCTCCTATGAATCAAGCCTCTTTAGCCTCTTTTTTTTTTCCCCAATGACAATCGGACGACAATGTTTGGCCACTCACCTGCCCCTCCAGCGACGCACGAGCGATGCGGTCTGTGGGGTCCTTCATTCCTTTTCCCGGGATTTCTCCTCCGTCGTCCGGTAGTTGACCGTACTTCGGGTCCCTGGTTCGGGCGCCACTGTAACCCGTCCCGCGGGTCAGTTATTCCAGGGTTCCAAAGGGGCGCTACCTGCGGGTCAAGAAGGGGGGGAGAAGGAGGGAGGCCAAGCACCAAGAAAGACAGAGTCAATCTGGGTTTTGTCAAAGCCTCGTTTATTGTTCTGGGGTACCCAAGTTATAAGGCTTTCAGGAGGGGCGTACCCCAAGGTAGGGACAAAGGAAGGAAGGGCAATTAGCAGTTTCAGCAGGAGGAGATAAGGGTCCTCTGGTGGAGACAACAGGTGTTTGCACAGGCCGGAGCCTGCCGCAGTTATCTCAGGACTTCCTTCCACCGCAATTACCTAGTCGGAGGGTGATGATGCAGGCAGGACCATTCTACAGTTATCTCGAGACAATGGCTAAACCAATGCCCACGGGAGAGGCTCTAGTTAATTGTTCTTGTATTTTAGCAGCCACCACCTTAGGGCCATGAGTAAGCAATAGTCCGAATAGCTCAGGATGGCTTCCCACAAACAAGTTAAGATTTTCATGCCCTTCTTAAGCCTTCATTTTAAGCAACTCATATTAGTTATTCAAAGAAACATATACCTTGTGGTTTACAATATTTAGATGTTTCTCTGTACTCATCAATGCTTTGTCCATAGACTTAATAAACCTTACAAAGTTATCCCATAGTAGAGATTTGGTTTGTGTTTACTTCTCCAGCTTCACTTTGATATTTCTGTGCTGTTAATACCTGCTGACATTACTTCCTCACTGACCATATCTTCAGTGAAAAGTGTTTCAGAGAAGCTCCAAGAAAATGTCCCATGGTTTTCATTTATCCTTAGACTCAGCAGTTTCATCCATTCAAATCCTAATAAGAAGTAACAGTTTAACAATCATGTATTGGGCTATATATATCTATATCTATCTAATTATTAATTTTTAAAGTAATTAATTTACTATATATCATGATCTCAGATTTCCCTCCCTCTCTCCTCCCCTGAGCCCACTCCTGTTTTGCTCAGAAAAAGTGAGAATTCCCATACACATCTGCTCACCTTAGCATATCAGGACTAGGTACATTTTCTTCTATTCTGCTTAGACAAGACAACCTAGTTAGGGGAATGGCAAATACATACACACACATAAGCACACACATATGCATGCATGCACACATGCATGCACACACACATACACACACACACACAAAATGGGGTTGCTAGAGAGTAAGTTTTCATATTGCTGTTTCATATATCCTAACTTTAGATTAATTCTCTTCCTTTTCATATAATTTCTCCTACCATTTAATAGCCCTCTTAGCCTATGTCTTTTCACTCCTAGTATTATAAATCTCTATTTTTAAATTATTATCTAAAATCTGCTATCACATTTCTCTTAAGATGTCACCCACAATGACTCCTTTCTATTTCTCTGTCTTCCAAGTTAAACACAAAAGTCCCCTCATAGATCATTTGTCTTTTTTTTTTTTTTTGCCTTTCGTTTCTTGTATAATTTTTTTCTTATTTTCTTTATTTACATTTCAAATGTTTTCCCCTTTCCAGTTCTTCCATTTCAAAACTCCCTATCTCACCCCCCTTCCCTTACCATTATAAGGGTGCTCCCCAACCCATCTACCCACTTCTGTCTTCCAGCACTAGCATTCCCCTACACTGGGACATCAAACACCATCAGGACCAAGGGCCTTTCCTACCACTTAGAGCATTTGTCTAAGTCTTAATTACCTTACAGGCATATTTTTAACCAGTTCCATCCATTTATCTTAGAATTTTTTATTTGATTTTTCTTTATAGCGGAGGTCATGAAGCAGCCTCTATTTTCCTGTTTTCTTTTTTATAACGAAAACGGGTGTGTTCCAAGGAGATACTGAGGTTTGAATGTGCCCAGGAGAGAGCTGTTCACTTACTAAGGAATGAGCTGCTGCAAGCTTTTCAGAGGAAAGGGGCCATTGAGGAACCCACACCGGTTCCTCTGTCTTCCATGTAATGGGAATACCCTCCTCAATGGCCCCTAGGAAAAACCCAGACCTTGCCAATCGGGTCTTTGTTGAGCAACAACTGGGCTAGTTCTTCCCTGTAAAAATTTCCCAATGCCCCTTCCGGGGTAATGCCCCATCTGCTTCATGAGTTGTTGCGAGACTTCCGAATATTCATTGGTTAATTTATAGCCCATATTCTTCAGCAAATCCCTCCCCCATAGGGTGATTGGCAAATCTAGGACATAGGGCTGTATCACGCCAGAGTGTCCTTCCTGATCTTGCCACTTGAGCTGTCTTGCACTAATATCCGGGGCCTTTGCATAACCCAAGCCCTGTAATGTTTGAGAGGAGATCTAGATTGGCCAGCTTGCCGGCCAATCCTTTTTAGCTATTATGCTTTTGTCAGCTCCAGTGTCCAGTAGTCCCTGAATTTGTCTATTTTCAATTTGCAATTCTACAATGGGGCGCTGGTCTAAATCCAGTGCCAAAAATGTAAGGTCATTGCCAGTGGATCCGAACCCTTTTTTCCCCCTATTTATTTTCTGAGCTGGAAACTTTGCATGCAAACTAGGGAGCACAATAAGCTGAGCTATTCTATCTCCTGGGGAAATAACTGTAATTCCTTTTGGGGACTCTGCCATTATCTTGACTACTCCTTTGAAATCTGGATCAATAATCCCCGTGTGCACTATTAAGCCTCTCAAAGCAGTGGATGATCTACCAATGAGTAGGCCCACGGTATCAGGGTCAAGGGGTCCTTTAAAATCAGTATCAATTATTTGGACTCCCATTTGAGGAGTTAATACGAGCCTGGAGGTGGAGCGGAGGTCCAATCCTGCAGAACCAGCAGTGACTCTCTGCGGTCCCTTGGATGGCGAAGGGACGGCCATCTCTCTGATGTGGGACTGGTGGTTTGTTCCTCTATGGCCCCATATATTTGTGGGCCCTAGGGACAAGGGCCCCGCTGGCCGTTTTTTGGCCGAGCACCTCCATAGCCAGACGGAAGGGGCTGTCCATGTATGTCCTTAAAGGACCTACACTCATTAGCCCAATGATTTCCCTTTTTGCACTTGGGACACAACCCAGGTTGTCTAGGGTGTAGAAAAATTTCACCTGTGCCTGTGCTTCCTCTTTCCAGACATTGTTTTTTAAGATGGCCCAGCTTTCCACACCTGAAGCAAGCTCCTGACTGTGGCTTCCTGTTCTGTGTTAATTGCACCACAGCCGCAGCAAGACCTGCATTAGTCAGCGGCCCTCCTAACTCTCTGCACACTTTCATCCATTCCTCTATCCCCTTGTTTTTGAACGGGGTTATAGCTGCACGGCACTCCTTTGTGCATTGTTCAAAAGCAAGCTGCTTTATTAGGGGCCCTGCCAAATCCACATTGCCAAAAATTCTGGTGGCAGTCTCGAGGAGTCGAGCAACAAAATCCGAGAAAGGCTCCATAGGCCCTTGAATAACCTTGGTAAGATTTCCTGTTACCTCCCCTTTATTGGGGAGGGACTTCCAAGCTTTTAAAGAAATATCATTGACTTGATTGTATACTTGCACCGGATAACCAGTCTGTTGGTTGGCGTACCTTCCTTGACCCAGGAGCATATCCCTATCCCATTGTGGGTTGCCCACCGCTATGTTAACTGCCTCCTGCTCAGTTGCAAATTCTATAAGGAATGCTCTCCAGTCAAGGTATTGTCCTGGGCTTAGGCAGGCACGAACCAATGAACTCCAATCCCCAGGAGTCATACAGTGCCTAGTGAGAGCCTCAACTTGAGCCACCATGAAGGCAGCGGATGTTCCATAATTTCGAACTGATTCGGCCAGAGATTTAATAACTTTAAAGTCTAAAGGCTCATGACTCCTTTGCCCTTGTGGATTCTGAAACACTGGATAAGCTAAAGAGAACTCGGTGTGCGAACCTGTGACCAAACTTGTGGACAAAAGGAACTCCCTGTATACTGGGTAGTCTCTAGATGAGGTGTAGGAGTGGAAGGTGCTGGCAGGGTGGGGACGGCCACACCCATTGATGGCGCTGCCACCCCTGACTTATCTCTAAGTTTCTTCCTCTGTTTTAGGCTTGCTCCCTCCAACTGTTCAACCAGAGCATGTATCTCCTCCTCCTCAAGATCAGGATCTTCCGAACTGAAATCTCCTAACCCTTCTGAGGCAGGGTAGAGAGACTTTGCCCCTTTTTCCTTAACATTCTCTGCCTTTTCTGATCTTTCCTCTTGTAAGATTTCTAAAGCAGTTTGTCCATCCTCTACGGCCTTACAGCATTTTTTATCTTCTAAACAGCCCCTAACAAGCTTCCAAATAGGTTTTACTCCTCCTTTGAGTGTGCCCTGATCCCAGGCTAAGTCTAGATCCTTCCCTAACCTATCCCAGCAGGCGACCCTTAGGCTGCCATAAACAGCGAACCAGGGTGCCACGGTATTACATTCATTAAGAAATCTCTCTAAGGTCGATTTCTTGATCTTTAAATTCTTTGATAAAAGCAGCTCCTGAAGAGCCAGAAAAATTGGATGAGACTGTGAGGTCCCCATTTTCAAAATTAAGGCTCTAAGTCCTGTTACAAAAAGAAAGCAGAAAAAAATGTAGGACACTGCTATCAGAGCAGGGTCCATAAATTGTAACTCTTTACTTTTTACTAGGTTACTAATCTGCGAACTTAAACCTCCACGGACATTACTTTCACTTTTGGTTTGCCTTCTGCAAACTTTCCCCTCCCTCTTTGTTTACAGAGAGGAACAGGCTGTCCGTTTTTAACGTTTTTAACGGTCCCTTTTGTCCCACCTTGCCTGGGAACTTTATTGTCTCTCACCGAGAACTTTATTGTCCCATTTAACCGGGAACTTTATTGTCCCATTTAACCGGGAACTTTATTGTCCCATTTAACCGGGAACTTACCAGCGCGCTACCCTGACTGCAAGAAGTTCTGATCTTCAAACCCCACGAACGAGGAGAGTTTCTTGTCCCGGATTTCGGCACCAGTTGTCGCGTCCACCCTCGTCGGCAAGGAATGACGCAACACAGGAAGATCTTCTTCAAGCAGTTTACTCAGGACCCTTGTACTTCTTCTCCTTCTTCTCCCTCTTCTCACCCCGAGAGAATCAGCCCAGCCCTTAAATACTAATAGCCAGCCAATCAGGCTTAGCCATGTGGGCATTGCTGATAGGTTGTATCCACGTGGGAGGCGCAAGACTCAACAGGCTCCACCCAAATAAGGACTTGTTAACAGTTAACAACAGTTAACGGCAGTTAACTGGCAAGCAGCTCCCTACACTTCATATGATAAATATTTTTATTGATTTTGACAAAGATCCAGATTGGTGTTTAAAGTGGCTACACCCATTTATACCCTTTGAGCAGTAAATAAAATTTTTCTTATAACACCAAATACCAGGCAAAATATGCCCACTATTGTAATGCTGTCATGACTGCTTTGGATTAACCACCTGCTTTCTAATTGAATTTGAGGTCTTCCATATAAGAATTCATGCGGTTCCTCCAAAAACTGGGCACCACACTTCCAGAAGATCCTGCTATACCACTCCTGGGCATATACCCAGAAGACTCCCCACCATGTAATAAGGATACATGTTCTACTATGTTCATAGCAGCCCTATTTATAATTGCCAGATGCTGGAAAGAACCCAGGTGTCCCTCAACAGAAGAGTGGATGCAAAAAATGTGGTATGTATACACAATGGAGTACTATTCAGCCATTAGAAACAATGAATTCATGAAATTCTTAGGCAAATGGATGGAGCTAGAGAATATCATACTAAGTGAGGTAACCCAGACTCAAAAGGTGAATCATGATATGCACTCACTAATAAGTGGATACTAACCTAGAAAACTGGAATACCCAAAACATAATCCACACATCAAATGAGATACAAGAAGAAAGGAGGAGTGGCCCCTGGTTCTGGAAAGACTCAGTGAAACAGTATTCGGCAAAACCAGAACGGGGAAGTGGGAAGGGGTGGGTGGGAGGACAGGGGAAGAGAAGGGGGCTTGCGGGACTTTCGGGGAGTGGGGGGGCTAGAAAAGGGAAATCATTTGAAATGTAAATAAATTATATCGAATAAAAAAAAGAATAAAAATTCTGGTATAGATTAAGAAAAAAAAAAAAAGAATTCATGCTTTGAAATTGAAATTTAGTCACAAATGCATGCTCAGAGAGTATAGGCCCTAGGTTGTAACCAAATAATGTGATTTTGTTAAATGGTCATGTTGACAAATTTCTTTTGTTTTTTTGTTTTTCAAGACAGGGTTTCTCTGTATAGTCCTGGTTGTCTTGGAACTCACTCTATAGAGCAGGCTGGCCTCAAACTCAGAAATCCACCTGCCTCTGCCTCCCAAGTGCTGGGATTACAGGCGTGCATGGCCACCACCTGACAATTTCTTTCTTAATCTGTTTCTTTATATTAGTAGAGCCGAGAAGCTTCCTTTTATTTGCCATAGGCAGCTGTTAATGCAGAGATTAAAAACAGATCAAAGGGCTGAAAATAAGTGTCTATTGGAACTCATCTCTAAATGAAACATCTTTATAAATCCCATATCACCAAATATCATGAACATCCAGGATAATGAGTTAGAACAAATATAAGATCCAGAGGATAGGGAGGAGTAATGTGTAATAATGTTTTCTGGCCATGGCATATCTATTGCTCTCATGAAATTGAACAACTTGTTTTTATCTGTAAACAGTCTACACAAGATCAAAGTAACCAAAATTTTTACATAGACAGACTGGAAGTATTTCACTAGAAACCTCTTAGAGCACATAAGTGATTCTAACAAAGTAGCATGATACAACACCAACATATAACCTCACTAAATTTTCTATGTACTAAAAATAAGTATCCCGAGAAATAAATCAGGAAAATATATTTATTCCTAATTGCTTTCAAATTCTTAGTAATAAGCTTAATAAAGTAACTTAAATACTTATATAATTAATGGTTTAAAACACTGAACCAAGTAATTAGACAACATAGGATGAGAATCCTTCCCATGTCCATTGGAATTTAATTAGTATTGTTAAAATTGTCATATTACCTAAATTGACATTTCTTTACAAAACTAGTAAAAAAAAAAAAGTCCTTAAATTCATATGAGATTCACAGAGAAGCACATTGGTTTATAAATCACTAGTCAATTCGAAGTAAAGGTGGGAGAGGAGCAATACCCAAGGTATAATGTGATATTACTTCATTACAAAGAATTTTCATAACAAAACTAGATTAATCAAACAATACAGTACTTGCACAAAGCAGTCATATAGACCAATGAGATATATATAAAGTAGAATTAATTACATGGATGCATCCATTTTTTTCCTCCAAGTATCAAAACATATAGAAATATGAGAGTCTTTGAAACCAGCAGTGATTGGAAAGCTAAGTATACATATAAATGAATGAATTTGTTCAGATTAGAAATTATAAAATGATAATTATTTTGCTTGAGAGATTCCAAAAGAGGCTCATAGGAGCCTTAGGGTAGTTTGGCCAGCAAACATTTTTACATTGATTATTTAAACCTTGGAAAAAAAATCACACTAACTTAAGATTCTATTCTTTGGCCAGCACACACATGAACATCACAGGGAGCTGGAAAGGACTGTAATATGGACAGAAACAGAAGACTTTGGGTTCACCTCAAGAGTGAACAATTTTAATTTCCCCATTGCTGTTTAAATACTGTTTAATTTCCTACTAGAAATCACATTACTGTGTGCAGAGCACAGTTGAATATTATCTTGGACCCATTACTTTCAGTTCCCTGGCCTGTTTTCTTTTGTTCATTTTTTCTCGTTGCTCCAGAGAATTCCTCGGTGTCTTATCTCATGTCTGAAGTTTTCTGCAGTCCTGGGGCCACAGCTGCATTAGTGTTCATGCCAGAAAAATGAACTGCAGACTCCCCGGACAACAAGATTCCTAGAATGTCATTTCTTCTTACTACATTGGTGGATCCTAAATACCAATAACCAGAAGACTGATTATTTGTTCCTACCCACCATATTTTTCATAAGAATGAATACAGTTACACTATCTATTGAAACTTTGGATTTTTCTTTTATTGATACACATTCCAATTGCTATTGTATTCTCTCTCTCTCTTTCTCAAAATTAAGACTGTGAACAAGTACATTGTTCTGTATATTCAACTTCAGAATTACTTCATATTTACTAAACTCTTAAACCAACTGCTTATACATACAATGCCACATTATCTGAAGTGTGCTACTTACTTTTCTGCCGCAGCAGCTCCATGAAACTATGTAAGCCAAAGTTTTGCAGACTGAGGCAAGAAATGCCTCCTGGAGCTCTCCAGAACATCCCTATTCAGAAGCCAAAAATCTCACTTGGCAATTTGCTTTGCTCCTCCACTCTCCCCCTTCTTAGTAGCTGGGACTAAGAAAAACCAAGCAAATTAAGATGTAAAAGATGTAAAAGAACTTGTAGTAAGTAACTAGCCAGAAAATTCTGCAACACTTCACTGCAGTCATTTATGTAACTACATTTACCTCCCAACAGGATATAAATGAAGTATGCCTCTAACACTATGGTATGAAAAGCGTTAATAGCAGGTAGTAGAATTTTTGCAGGAACCTTAAAATTGCAGGTTCCTTTTGTCATTCGACCCTCATACAAAGTCCTTGCAGGACAGGTGGGTTTGGGACTGATCTTAGACAATAGGCTCAGAATAAAGGATATTTACATTTGAGGAACCTCATACTTCCTTGCCCAACAGGTGGTTGTTTGGCAAATTAGAATTTACATTTGTTTGTGCAAAGCTCATAGCTGCCTCAATGGAAGCTTGTGAGGAACTGTTTTTGTCTTGCAGACCCCACCTAGGGAGTCTTTGGCCAAAACAACATTCTTAACTTATCCAGGTGTGGTTCAGGATGCAGTTCATACTTATTACTCACGAAGACTCATTTAGACTCAGGGAGTTTGACAAAATGTCCTTTAAAGTCTCTTTAAAAGGTTTATATCAAGAAAATTGATATTGTCTGTGTTCGAGCGTGGGAAAACGTTTTACCTGGTTGATTTTATACTTCCTTGTGCCAAGTGGTTATGCTAATTGTTCCTTGGGCCTGCTTTACTGGATACATCTTTTGATATGTAAATGTAAATCCCTCATGCTTAAAAGGCTCATGCCTCAAAACAGAAATACATTCAGATTCAAACCACCACTGTGTGTGGTTGTTTCTGTCTGTCATCCCACCAAACCTGTTCCTCTCCTGAGATCCAGAGTTCCCCATCGGATCAGAAAGTTCCTAGCTAGGACCTTCCGAGACACTTTTCTGTTCCTATGAAAAAGCACCATAACCAAGGCAACCAACAAAAGTAATGGTTTACTTGGCTTACAGTTTCAGAGGGATCTGAATTCATCATGGTTAGAAAGTGCAACAGTTATGGATACTGGAACAAGATGCTAAAAGCTTATAACTCAAACTAAATATGCAAAGTGGAGAGAGAGAGAGAGAGAGAGAGAGAGAGAGAGAGAGAGAGAGAGAGAGAGAGAGAGAGAGAGAAGAAAATGAAAGAATACTAGAGCACCAAGAAAGTCATAAGAATTTGAAACATCAAAACCTCCCTTTAGTAAGATACTTCCTTCAGTAAGAATATACCTCCTACACCTCTAGAAACAGTACCAAAAACTGTAGACAAATTGTCCAAATTTGACAGTCTATGTGTTACTCATAGATATAAGTAATGTTATTGAATAACTGAGAATATTTTAGGGAAATTCTATTTAACATCTCTTGTTCTCAGTGATATAATACCAGGTAATTGTATCACCTATTATATGTGTTAAAAGTTTTGGTGTTTACTATATGTGACATTTGTAGTTAAAAACAAGAATATCCTTCAGGTTACTATCAACACCCAGGAGCTAAGGTTGTTCAGGAGAGTTCTGGAATCCCAAGAGTGTTGACACAGGCTTACAAGCCCACAGGAGGGACAAGCTCCAGCCAGAGACAGTAAGACCAACACCAGATATAACCACAGGCAAGCTCAAGAAACTTAGCAAAAGAAACCAAGGCTGTTCTGCATCATCAGACCAAGTTCTACCAACACAGAAAGGCCAGGATAACCTAATGCACTGGAAAAGCAAGTTTTGGATATAAAATCACATCTCAGGATGCTGATAGATGATATTAAGAAGGAGATAAAAAAAAAGAACTCCCTTAAAAAATATAGGAGAACACAAATAAACAGATAGAAGCCGTTAAAAAGGAAACACAAAAATCCCTTAAGGTATTACAGGAACCATACTTTGTTCTTCCTCCTTCTTGGGCATCATTTGATATGTGAATTGTGTCTTGGGTATTCCAAGCCTCTAGGCTAATATCCATTTATCAGTAAGTGCATACCAGTGCATACTATGAGTGTTTTTTGTAATTGGGTTACCTCACTCAGGACGATATTCTCCAGTTCCATCCATTTGTCTAAGAATTTCATGAATGCATTGTTTTTAATGGCTGAAAAGTATTCCATTGTGCAATTCCATTCCTCCATAGAGGGACATCTGGGTTCTCTCCAGCTTCTAGCTATTATAAATAAGACCGCTATGAACATAGTGGAGCATGTGTCCTTATTACATGTTGGAGAATCTTCTGGGTATATGCCCAGGAGTGGTATAGCAGGGTCCTCTGGTAGTATTATGCCCAGTTTTCTGAGGAACCACCAAACTGATTTCCAGAGTGGTTGTACCAGCTTGCAATCCAACCAGCAGTTGAGAAGTGTTCCTCTTTGTCCACATCCTTGCCAACACCTGCTATCTCCTGAGTTTTTTCTCTTAGCCATTCTGACCAGTGTGAGGTGAAATCTCAGAGTTGTTTTGATTTGCATTGCCCTGATGACTAAGGATGCTGAACATTTCTTTAGGTGCTTCTCAGCCATTCGATATTCTTCAGGTGAAAATTCTTTGTTTAGCTCTGTACCCCATTTTTAATAGGGTTATTTGGTTCTCTGGAGTCTAACTTCTTGAATTCTTTGTATATATTGGATATTAGCCATCTGTAGGATGTATGGTTGGTAAAGGCCTTTCTCCAATTTGTTAGTTGCCATTTTGTCCTATTGACAGTATCCTTTGCTTTACAGAAACTTTGTAATTTTATGAGGTCCAATGTGTCAATTCTTGATCTTATGGCATAGGCTATTGGTGTTCCGAAAAGGGGAAAAATACTCACAGAAGGAGATACAAGGACAAAAGGTTGAGCAGATTCTGAGGGAAAGACCATCCAGAGACTACCTCACCCAAAAACCCAGGCACTATTGTGGGTACCCACAAGTGCAGCCTGACCAGAGAAAGATAAGCTATCACATGGGAGGCTTTCCTCGTGCATGACAAACACAGAGGTGGACACTCTCAGCCAGCCATTCCACAGGGTAACCAATGGGGGAGCTAGAGAAAGGACCCAAAGAGCTGAAGGGGTTTGTAGCACCACAGGAGGAACAACAATATGAGTCACCCAGTACTCCCAGAGCTCCCAGGGACAAAACCATCAACCAAAGAGTACACATGGAGTTACCCATGGTTCCAGGAACATACACAGCAGAGTATAGTCTTGTTAGACACCAAAGGGAGAAGAAGCCCTTGGTGCTGGAAAGACTTGATCCCATAGTGTAGAGGAATACACGCACAGGGAAGTGGATGTGGCTTGACTGGGGAAGGGGAAATGGCTTATGGGATTTTTCCGGGGAGGGGTGAACCAGGAAAGGGGACAATATTTGGAATGTAAGTAAAGAATATACTTAATTAAAAAAAAAGAATTACAGGAAAACACAAAGAGGTGAAGGAATTGCACAAAAACAGCCAGGATCTAAAAATGGAAGTAGAAACAATAAAGAAATCACAAAGGGAGACAACCCTGAAGATAGAATGTCTAGGAAAGAAATCAGGAGTTATAGATGCAAACATCACTAACAGAATACAGGAGATAGAAGAGAGAATCTCAGGTACAGAAGATACCATAGAAAACATTGACACAATAGGCAAAGAAAATGCAAAATGTATAATGCTCCTGACCCAAAGCATCCAGGAAATCAAGGACTCAATGAGTAGACCAAACCTTAGGATTATAGGTATAGAATAAAACAAAGATTCCCAACTCAAAGGGCCAGTAAATATCTTCAACAAAATTGTAGAAGAAAACTTCCCTAACCTAAAAATTGAGATGCTACAGAACTCCAAATAGATTGAACCAGAAAAGAAATTCCTTCTGCCACATAATAATCAAAACAACAAATGAACAAAAAAAAAGTATTGAAAGCACTAAGGAAAAAAGGTTCAAATAACATATAAAGGTAGACGTATCAGAATTACACCAGACTTCTCAACAGAGAGTATACCAGCCATAAGATCCTACGCAGATGTCATACAGACCCTATTGGAATACAAATGCTGTCCCAGGCTACTATATCCAGCAAAACTTTTAATTACCATAGATGGAGAAGCCAAAATATTCCATGACAAAACTAAATGTATACAAAATCTTTTCACAAATCCAGCCTTTCAAAGGATAATAAATGGAAAACTCCAATATAAGGAGGGAACCTGCACACTAGAAAAAAACAAGAAAATAACCATAATGGACCAAAAAGAAGATACACATAAACATATTTCCACCTCTAACAACAAAAATAACAGGAAGCAACAATCACTTTTCCTAAATGTCACTTAAAATCAATGCACTTAATTCCCCAACAAAAAGACGTAGACTAACAGACTGGATACATAAACAGGAGTCATCATTATGCTGCATACAGGGAACTCACTTCAGTGACAAAGACAAACATTTTCTAAGAGTCAAAGGCTAGAACACAATTTTCCAAGAAAATGGTCCCAAGAAACATGCTGGAGTAACCATTCTAAAATCAAATAAAATTGATTTTCAATGTAAAGTTATAAAAAAAAAAAGATAACAAAGGACACTTCATACTCATCAAAGGAAAAATCTGCCAAGATGAACTTTCAATTCTGAATATCTATGGTCCTAATTCAAGGGCACCCACATGCATAAAAGAAACTTTACTAAGGCTCAAAACACACATTGGACCTCACATAATAATAGTGGGGAGACTTCAACACCCCACTCTCATCAGTGTTCAGATCATGGAAACAGAAATTAAACAGAGACACAGTGAAACTAACAGAAGTTATGAAACAAATGGATTTAACAGATATCTCTAAAACATTTTATCCTAAAACAAAAGAAGATAACTTCTTCTCACCACCTCACTGTTCCTTTTCTAAAACTGACCACATAATTGGACACAAAACAATCCTCAACAGATACAAGAACATTTAAATAATTCCACACATCCTATCAGATCACCACAGACTATGTCTGGTCTTCAATAACAACAGAAATCCCACACACATGTGGAAACTGAACAACACTTTACTCAATGATAACTTGGTCAAGGAAGAAATAAAAAAGAAATTAAAGACTTTTTAGAATTTGATGAAAATGAAGTCACAACTTATGGGACATAATGAACGTAGTGCTAAGAGGAAGACTCACAGCTCTGAGAGCCTCCAAAAAGAAACAGGAGAGAGCATACACTAACAGCTTTACAGCACATTTGAACAAAAAGAAGCTAAGTCACCCAAGAGGAGTAGAAGCCAGGAAATAATCAAACTCAGGGCTGAAATCAACCAAGTAGAAACAAAAGGAAACATACAAAGAATCAACAAAACCAGGAGCTGTTTTTTTTAGAAAATCAAGAAGATAGATAAAGCCTTAGATAGATGAACCATAGGGCACAGAGCCAATATCAAAATTAACAAAATCAGAAATGAAAAGGGAGACACAACAACAGAAACCAAGGAAATACAAAAAAATCATCAAATTCTACTACAAAAGGCTATACTCAACAAAACTGGAAAATCTGGATGAAATGGACAATTTTTTAGACAGATACCAGGTGCCAAAGTTAAATCAGGATCAGATAAACAATCTAAACAGTCCCATAACCCCTAAAGATATAGAAGCAGTCATTAATAGTCTCCCAACCAAAAAAGCCCAGGACCAGATGGGATTTTTGCAGAGTTCTATTAGACCTTCAAAGAAGACTTAATACCAATATACTTCAAACTATTCCACAAAATACAAAGTGAAGGAAATCTACACAGTTCATTCTATGGGATCCACAATTACACTGATACCTAAACCACACAAAGACAAAACAAAGAAAGTAAAACTTCATACCAATTTCCCTTATGAATACCTATGCAAAATACTCAATAAAATTCTCACAAACCTAATCCAAAAACACATCAAAATGATCATCCATCACGATCACATAGACTTCATCCCAGGAATGCAGGAATGAATCAATATACAGAAATCCACTAAGTAACCCACTGTATAAACCAACTCAAGAGAGAGAGAGAGAGAGAGAGAGAGAGAGAGAGAGAGAGAGAGAGAGAGAGAGAGAGAGAGAGAAACCACATGATCATTTCATTAGATGCTGAAAAAACATTTGACAAAATTCAGCATCCTTTCATGCTTAAAGTCTTGGAAAGAACAGGAATTCAAGGCCCATACCTAAACATAGTAAAAGCAATATACAGCAAACCAGTAGCCAACATCAAACTAAATGGAGACAAACTTAGAGCAATCCCATTGAAATCAGGGACTAGATTAGGCTGTCTACTCTCTCCCTACCTGTTCAATATAGTACTCATAGTCCTAACTAGAGCAACAATTAGACAACAAATCAAGGTCAAAGGAATTCAAATTGGAAAGGAAGAAGTCAAAGTTTCATTATTTGTAGATGATATAATAGTATACTTAAGTGACCCCAAAAATTCCAACAGAAAACTGCTAAAAAAAAAAAAAACTTCAGCAAAATGGCTGGATATAAATTTAACTCAATGAAATCAGTCACCTTCCTCTACTCAAATGATAAAGAAATTACAAAAACAATACCCTTCACAATAGTAACAAATAATATAAAATACCCTGGTGTGACTCTGCCTAAGCAAGTGAAAGATCTGTATTACAAGAACTTCAAGTCTCTGAAGAAAGAAATCAAAGAAGATGGCAGATGATGGAACGATCTCCCATGCTCATGGATTGGCAGAAATAATATAGTAAAAAATGCTCATCTTGCCAAAAGTAATCTACAGATTCAATGCAATCCCCATCAAATTTACAATACAATTCTTCATAGAGTTAGAAAGAACAATTCTCCAATTCATCTGGAATAACAAAAACCCTAGATAGTGAAAACTATTCTCAATAATCCTGAAAGGATTGATCTAGCATTGGCAGGGAATATAAGGACAGAGAAAAAGGAGGGAGGTGATTGGAGAAGGGATGGAGAGAAGAAGGTTTATGGGACATATGGGGAGGGGGGATCCGGGAAAGGGGAAATCATTTGGAATGTAAACAAAGAATATAGAAAATAAAAATATTTTTAAAAAAGGAAAAAAAAATAAAAGAACTTTTAGAAGAATCACCTTGCCTGATTTCAAGCAGTACTACAGAGAAATATTGATAAAAACTGCATAGTATTCATACAAGTGACGGATGGCTAGATCAATGGAATAGAATTCAAGACCCAAAAATGATCCTACACACCTATGGTCACTTGATCTTTGATAAAGGAACTAAAATCCTCCAATAGAAAAAAAAGAGAGCATTTTCAACAAATGGTGCTGGTTCAACTGACAGTTAACATGTAGAAGAATTGATCCATTTTTATCTCCTTGTACAAAGCTCAAGTTCAAGTTGATCAAGAACCTCTACATAAAACACTGAAACTAATAGAAAATAAAGTGGGGACTATCCTTGAGCACACAGGCAAAGGGAAAATTTCTTGAAAAAAAAAAACACCAATAGAATTGATCAAGAATTGACAAATGGGACCTCAAAAAATTGCAAAACTTCTATAAGGCAAAGGACACTGTCCATAGGACAAAAGACAACCAAAGCTGAGAAAAGATCTTCACCAATCTTACATCCAATAGAGGGCTAATATCCAATATATACAAAGAACTCAAGATGTCAGACTCCAGAGAACCACATGACCCTATTTTAAAAAATGGGCTAAAGAGCTAAACATAGAATTCTCACCTGAGGAATACTGAATGGTTGAGAAGCACCTAAAGAAGTATTCAATATCCATAGTAACCAGGAAAATGCAAATCAAAACAACACTGAGATTCCACCTCACACCATCCAGAATGGCTAAGATGAAAAACTCAGGTGACAGCAGATGCTGGTGAGGATGTGGAGAAAGAGGAATACTTCCTCCATTGCTGGTGGGATTGAAAGTTGGTACAACCACTCTGGATATCAGTTTGGCATTTCCTTGGAAAATAGGACATAGTACTACCTGAGGACACAGATATAGCACTACTGGACATATACCCAGAAGATGCTCCAATGTGTAATAAGGACACATGCTCCACTATGTTCATAAAGCCTTATTTATACTAGTAAGAAGCTGGAAGTAACCCAGATGTTCCTCAATAGAGGAATGGATACAGAGTACTACTCAGCTATTAAAAGCAACGAATTTATGAAATTCTTAGGCAAATGGATGGAATTAGAAAATATCATCCTGAGTGAGGTAACCCAATCACAAAAGAACACACATGGTATTTACTCCCTGATAATTGGATATTAGCCCAGAAGCTTGGGATACCCAAAATACAATTCACAGACCACATAACGCTCAAGAAGAAGGAAGACCAAAGTGTGGATACTATTGAGTTTAGAAAAGGGGAACAAAATACCCATGGGAGGTGATACAGAGACAAAGTGTGGAACAGAGACTGGCAGAAAGGCCATCCAGAGAAATTGGTCACCTGGGGATCCAACTCATATATAGTTACCAAACCCAGACACTATTGTGGATGCCAACAAGTGCCTGCTGACAGGAGGCTGATATAGCTGTCTCTTGAGAGGCTCTGCCATTGCCTGACAAATAGAGAGGCTATCAGCCAATAACGTCACTGAGCACAGGGTTTCCAATGGAGGAGCTAGAGACAGGACCTAAGGAGCTGAAGAGGTTTCCAGCCCCTTAGGCACAACAACAATATGACCCAACCAGTATGCCTAGAGCTCTCAGGGGTTAAACCAACAACCAAAAAGTACACATGGAGGGACCCATGTCTCCAGCTGCATATGTAGTAGAGTATGGTCTTGTTGGAATGGTCAATGAAAGGAGAGGCCTTTAGTCCTCTGAAGGCTGGATGCCCCAGTGTTGGAGAATGCCAGGAGAGGGAAGCAGGAGTGGGTAGGTTGATGAACAGGGTGGGGGGGGGTATCAGATAGGGGGTTTTTCAGAGGAGGACAAGGAAAGGGGATAACATTTGAAATGTAAATAAGGAAAATATCTAAAAAATAATTAAAAAAATAAAATATAAAAAAATAAAGAGAAGGAAATTTCTTCTTTTAAAATACAATATTTATGACTTAAGTATTTATCTGCATTTTAACAATTATTGTCCCCTAAATTTTACCTAAAGTAAAATATTATGGTTTGTTCAAATTATTTTTTTAAGTAATCATGGTTTACTTAAGAGAAAAAATATTTTTATGTAAATAAACACAGTTTGTATTTTAATCTAATAAGCTAACAACCTGTGGCAATTCAAATAAACTGAAGACAAATTTTCTTAATGTAGAGCATTCATAGTGTACTCTCTTTTGAAAGAAAATTAGATTTGTAACTTTTTTTATATCTTTGTTGGAAGTTTTTCTAAAAATCTGTATCTCTAGTGTATGATATTTTATATGTAAATCTAATTAATTTAATAATGCTCTATTTACTGACAGAACAAGTGAAGATGTCCACCTTATTTCTATACTACCTAACAATTTTGTTACTTTAACTATGCAGTGTTAAATGTAAACATTTATGTTTTATACCATTATTTTAAATTGTGTCTATATTTTAGTATTGTCATTTTTCAGTTGTTTTATTGACAGTTAAATATCACTTCAAATTTCTTTTCTTTTTTTTCTGTAGCATGACCCCAGTCAGTTCTAAGACTGAAGAAGACTTATATTAGTCTTCAGAAGACTGAAGACTAATAATTTCCAATCTACTTTTATACCAATTTAATTACATGCAGGTATTAAGATCGATAGTAGTAAAATGAGAAACAAGAAAGATAGTAAACACAAAATTGTCAAGGCAATAAGAAAGTCCTGGGACAGTTGTTTCCAAGGTCTTGTCAGAAAAACCAAAATACCTGAGCCTACTTCCTTGTCAGAGCCGAAAATCTTGCCTGAAGCCTGTTCCTTTCTTTCCACCCTAAGATTAAAATTCCTGCCTTAACCTATTATGCCCTAATGCCAGATTCTTGTTTGAAGCCCTTGTCCTTGTCCTTAGTCAAAGTGAAATTCCTTGGCCAATGTCAGACTCCTTCCAGGTGGCACAGCATGCGATAAGAATCTCTACATCCTCCCCCCATTTTATCCAACTTTTCCAATTGTCAGTTTCATTATTTAATTTTTTTTAGAGATAGAGTCTCTGGCTGGCATGGAACTCAGACTATGCAAACTAGGCTGCCCTCATACTCATCAAGATTCACTTGTCTCTGCCTCCCAAGTGCTGAAATTAAAGATGTGCCACACCATACTTAATTATATTCTCATTGTTTAACACCTTTTTGTTATGGCTATGAACTTGTTACATGAGTTTAATTGTAGTTAATTTGTGATCTATTAAGTATTCTATTTTGTTTCATACATTATATGTCATATGTAGCTTTCTAGAACTTATAAACTTGTGGTTAGTAAAGTGTATCAAACAATTACAATATAATATATAACCAACAACATAAGAGTACTGCTTTGTTTGTTTACAAAATACACAATGGTAAACATACAGAAAAATACCTATGTATAACTGAACATACCCATGTACTACCTTTTCTAGTAGCATAAAATTAATATTCTTTCTGTAGGGATAAAATGTTTATGCAAAATTACACAGCAGTATTTTGTTTGGTACTCTCAGATACTAAAATATGAATAAGAGAATATGTGTGATGGAGATAAGGAACACCCATATATCTTCAAGTTGTCTGTATTTAGAAGTCTTTGAAAATCAAGACTTTTAGTGAACCTAAGTAATAGGGCCTTAGGAACATACCTGTGATGCAAAATAATAAAGTAAATATTTACCTTTAGTCCATACTAAAATCTATGTTTTTGAGATATGATAGTTACATTATTTGTAAATTATTGATGTAGATTGCTTTAACATTGGTCAGATGTCACATACATGTACACATTCTGCCCACAATGGAACCAGAAAGGAGAACTGATATTTCAGTCCTTCTCACCATGATCACTGGACAAAATGAATTAATGCTGCACAAATTGCCTCCTTTGTTCACGAAAAACATTGCACAAAATGATTAATCCCAGAAAATATGGCTTAGGTTTCCAGAGAACCATTTTTGTTTTTCTATAGAAAACTCTACAATTTGTACCACAGCATTAAAGCACCACTTTACAAAAAAACAGCAAAATAATTGCTAACAGATTGTGATGTTAATAATGAAGGAAATACCATCAACTCTAGCTATTTTTTTATTTGAAAACATTTATTATAATGGGAAAGGCTCCCATTTCAATAACAGACACACAAAATAATTTCATGTCTTAAACAATCTGCTTAGTGTTTTTTAAAAAAATATTTAAAACCTGTTATGCTATTCAATTATATGGTTTTATTTAATATTAAGAATTCTAATAATGCTCTACCATATATGCCTCCTTATTTTCTCCTCTGTTGGTGGCTGCATTCACTCTATACTGATTTTGTTGCTATAAATTGAGCTGATGTTTATTTGGCATGCCTGGTTATAGAGAAACAGACTTTTAGCATAGTTGGTTGTTCTCATCAGTTTAACTAATTAACAGTAGCTCTTCCTGAATCCCTCAATTAGAGCTGTAATCCTGTTGCTAAAGCACAAAAATGTAACGGGTATTTTTAAATAATCTCTTTAATCATGTATGAATGTCTTTTAAGAAGAAATTTTATATAATTTTGATATAGCTAATATATTTTTGATATATTAATATTTTAAAATAGCTAAGTTAGGTATACTACAAATATGAAAAGAGAACACAAATGTTTGATAGTGAAAGTAACTGTTGTTCTAATAACTACATTCTTTTTGTAGCTTAAATTACTAGATTTTCCAAGGATATACTAGAAAATTAATATGATAAATGAATTGCTGTGCTAAGAGACAATTATACAATTTTAGATTACATACTTGCTCATATTTTTAATAAGATATTTAAGACTTTTCCTCCAGTATAATTTTAAGTCCTTTAAAGGGACCTTTAGATATTTTATTGAACTTATTCAGTAATGAATTACCTAGAAAAAATTGTCATAGTTACAGCATATCAAATCAATGCCCTACTTTTTGACATTAATTGCCATTTATCTCCTTCATTTCAGTAGGCAATATGAAAAAATAAACAGAATTTTCCTTCAAATTAATAGTTTACTCTATAAATCTTAAAGCATGTGGTATTATACTCACTGATTAATGAGTCTCCCTTAAATGATGCCATTTATCATTGTAGTTCTACCTTAAAGAAAAATAGAACTGGTGGTGAAAGGAAATGAACTTTCATAACTTACCATAAAATTAATCTAATATTTTACCATAAATAGCATGGAAATGAAACTTCTCATTTACAGGTAGAAAAAGGAAAATATTGATTGTGTTCATAAAATATGAACAAATAAAAAGGTTTACTGAGGTGGCATTATATAATGGTTATTAAATTTATGCTCAGAATTCTTTGCTATAGTGACATCGAGGCATTTGATTATTTATCAAATTTCTATTTCTTTGTATCCCATTGAAAACATAAAGAGAAGCCTTTACTGTGAGTTATCTTAAAGACACTTATAACTCTTTGTGGTAAAACTAAATATATCTTTGTATACTAATTTTAATTGTTTGAAGAGCAATTATAATAATTAAGTAGCTTTCCTACAACACAAGTTGTCTTCAGATCATGTATATATGGCTATTAATTTGAGTCCTTGCTACATTGATCTCCCATTGCCTTGTGTTTAAGCCTTGTGTCTGACTGTGGAGAGGACCTTGCTTCATACTTCAGTAATTTCAAGAAAAAGTTCATAGCAAGTGAGAGAAGCTCCTGGAAAGAAGTTGCACCTTACACTGAACAGTATACAGCTTGCTTAACTGGTTAGAACTTGAGTGACTTTGGAGAGATTGGAAAGTTGTAGGTACAGAACTTAGTTATATATTATTATGGGCTTACTTTAGACCCCTTAATAGCCATAACTTGTCTGCCTCTGAGTGTGACCTAACAGAAAAGGTTATCCAAAGAGATGCATGGTAGGGAAAGGCAATTGATGGCCCAGAAAACAATATTTTTTGAAGCTAACTAATTTTCCATTTTAGTAACACAAAAACCATGGTTGCAAATTTTAGAAAATCTATTTGTATCAATATCATTTTTCAAATAAACCTGATATTACATATGAAGGCACATCTGCATTATATTTTTGGTGTTTTTTATTCTAAACCACTTGGCATAAAATGTATTAAAATAATGTAATTTGACAAAGATAAAGTAGGGGACATGGCAGAGTATTGTAGGAAGCACAATATGAATATTTTTGAATCTTCAGATTCTGTAAGTACAGAAAATAGTTTTCAATTTACATTGTGTTAAAAAACACAGTGAAGCAGGTATGGTGGTACATTTCTTTAATCCCAAAACGTTGAAGGTGGCACAGGCAGGTGGATCTCTGTGAGATGAAGGCCAACCTATTTTAATTAGTGAGGCCCCTAACAGCCAGGGCTATATAAAAAAAATTTTTGTATTCAAAACAAAATTAAACAAATAAGCAAACAAAACCAATAAAATTTTCTTAAGTATCTGAACACTGCTTAAATTAATTGATCATGATAAATAAATATTGTATAAAGCCTTTAAGATGCAGATTTTATCTATAAAAAAGATGAAATAAAAATACTAATAAAAATAAATGAATTCCTTTCCTTGTTGCTTTACTGTAACATTTTAATGTGTCTAAAAAACAAATATTTAAAAATTTGAAAGTGTATACACACACACACACACACACACACATGTGTGTGTGTGTATGTATTGTTATATCATCCTATCATCCACAACTCCTGAAACTTTAACTTCTTGCTTTTCAATTTGTAACACTTTGATCTTCTCTAGTTCTCTCATTGCTCTACCTAGGATTTCAAATACTATATTGAATAGATAGGAAGACAGTGGATAGATTAGTCTTGCCCCTAATTTTAGTGGGATTGCTCTAAGTTTCTATTTAATTTGATATTGGCTTTTGGCTTGGTTTATATCACTTTTATTATAAGGTGTGTGTACTAGCTAGGGTTCTCTAGAGTCACAGAACTTATGGAATGTTTCTCTATATTGAGGGAATTTATTGTGATGACTTATAATCTGTAGTCCAACTAACTCAACAATAGGCAGCTGTGGATGGGAAGTCCAAGAATCTAGTAATTATTCAGTCCCATGAGGCTAGTTGTTTCACCTGGTCTTCTGTAGAAGTAGGTTCTAACAAATGTGCTGGCAAGAAAGTGCATGCAGCGGTGGAAGAGTGAATCTTCCTTTTTCCAATGTCCTTATGTAGTCCTCTAGCAGAAGGTATGGCCCAGATTAAAGGTGTGTACTGGATCTCAGACTTCCTTTGTCCCAGGCTGACCTTGAACTTAGAGATGCTTGCCTCTGTCTTCTGGGATTAAAGACATGTACTACCTTGCTTGAGCCTAAGTTTAGCTTCTCATGGCTACTATGTGCCACAGTGGCTCCAGTAGACTCTGTGAGATGAAGTTTTACAGGCTGAGACAAGAAATGTCTCCTGGAGTGTAAGACCCCAAAAACCGAGGGTGCCCCAGCACCCCATGCCTCGGAAGGCGACACCCAAATCACTTGCAAGAAACAGTCTCGATGTAATAGCATGAGGATTTCTTTATTCCAGAATTTTGGGTTCCACAGCCGTATACCATGCAGGGGTAGAGGACTGAGGACCCTGCGAAATGCAAGCCAATTGCGACAGCTTTTATACATTTAAAACAAAGCCCATAAATTACAAACCAATCATTTCTTAGCGTGGAGAGTCCACAAAATGCGAGCCAATTGATTTGTACCACTCCATAGTTTTTAGTCCAATCAGTTTAAAGTATCGGAGCCTGTGCTCAGTGGACCAATTAGTTTCCTATTTTCTTGAATGTCTATAGCTGCGTGAACTCCTGCATAGGGGTAATGGTGTAATTTTACAGAAGCAAGATAAGCTTAGCCCATTTCCAGTTACTTTATGGGGCCAGGATCACCTATTCAAGGCCTTTATGCTAGTTCTAAACAAAGGGCGGGCTCTGGAATGTGACCTTTTACCTAGTTTCTAACAAAGCAAGATAGTATTTTAAACTTCTGACTTCTTGGGGTCATTAGAGTTAGGCTGTATTATTTTCTATCCTTTCATTCCCCAGTTCTTCTCTTGTTAATAGTTCTAATCTTAGAACTATAGAGCTAAATCTCTGACCCTATATATTCTGGATTGTCCTGCCCTAAATCTCTGATATTGTTGGCATAACATAAGAATCTGCACAGCACTTATTCGTTCTCTAAAAAAAAACTATTAACTGGTTAATCACACAGGTTCCAATTGTAAGCAAAAGCAATAAAATTACAAGGGGTCTCATCAAAGCAGAAAGCAGGGTGGTCAAGAGTACAAGATAAGGGTCTTTCTACCGAGACTCAAGATTTTTTGTGCAGTGGTGTCTAATGTAGACCAAATCTCCAAATTGGAAGCAATGTGGGACTTCTCTTGAGTAGGCCTCCCGATGCTGCTTCCACACTTGCTGCCTCACCCACTTGAGTGCCTTGAGCCTAGAGAACAAAAGCCTGAAGCAAAATGGGTAGGAGAGCTATCTAATCATTAATATCAGTCTCTGAGGTCAATTTGGTGAGGGTTTCTCTCATCGGGCTTCCAGCAAGAGTTCCTGAAGCCTTCTTATACAGATCCAGTCACATATCTGGAAGAAGTGAGGAGTCTCTGGCATGCCTGGAGCATTTAAGGCAAATCATATAGTGGGACACCTCCTGGGAGGGCTCCGTGTACACCAAAGGAGTTGGGGTATCAAAGAGGATCTCTAGGGGCGTCAGGTTAAAATGGTAGGAGCTCTTCAGAAACAAGGGGAGAGGCACCACCCAGCCTGAGCCAGTCTCCAAGGTCAATTTTGTTAAGGTCTCTCATATGTTTTGTTTATTCTCTCTACCTGCCTTGAGCCCTGGGGACAGTACATTCAATTATGTTTCCAATTAGTCCCCAATATCTCTGTCAATTTCTGACTTACCTTAGAAACAAAAACACAACCATTGTCTGATCTAATTACCTTGGGCACTCTGAAACTTGGAAAAATTTCTTCTAACCATGGCAGCTGTTTCCTGCATCAACTCATCTAGATAAAAATATCTATAAATGCTATAAGATATTTTATAACCATAGTCTCCAGCCATAGCTTTTATAAAATCTTTTAATGTACTCTAGGCTGCTCTCTTCTAGGTCTTTTGCCCTGTTTATTCTTTACTGAATAAGCATTTACTTGCTGGCATATCTTACACTGTTCTATTAATTATCTCTCTATCCTAAAACCTGAGTCATAAATGTATATATTTGGTCCCTTAACAGCCAGGACAGTATTTGTTTTTAAATCTCCTAAATGAATCCATCTGTGCATTTGGCCTAGTGAGTCCTTGGCTTACTTTCTGGGGAGAATAGTTCTCCCTTCTTGTGTATACCCTCTCTTGGTAATAGTTGGTAGGGTGGCTAGCAATATCAGTCCTTTTTTAAGTGAGGCTGTTCCTTAATTTTGTCCCATTTCCCAATGGGTGTCTCTTATAGACCCATAATCAGTATAGGCTCCTGCATATCCATTCCTAGAGCCACTTGCTCTGCCTGGTTATTGCCCATTGAGTCTTTTCCCTTTGCACGTCCTGGGCAGTGAATACTCACAGTGGCTGACTTCATTAGGACATCTAAGAGGTCCAAGATTTCCTGTTGGTTTCCTCTGATGTGAGCAGTCCTCTTGGCATATATCCCTTTGGGCATGGGCTGTGGCAAAGGCATACCTGTTAGCCATGTGGCTGTTGATTTTCTTGCTGGATCCAAGTTCCAAGGTCTTGGTGAGGGCAACGAGCTCCACTTTCTGCATTGACATGCCAGGGGGTAAAGTTTCTTCTACCCAGATGACATTTGTGCCGTCCACCATAGCAGCACCTGCTTCCATCATGGAGAAAACTGCTCCTGTCTGTAGCAACTCTCAGCCGGGGTCAGTCTCTCTTTTTGGGCCAGTAAGCTGCAGCCCGTTGGGCAGGAAGTATATCTGCCCCCCTTCCCATTTTGGAGAGTATGTCTTACTCCAACAGAGAGTAGGAACAGTCTGGGGTGACCCTAAATGAATGGGTTACCCATCCCATCCCTAGGTCTGCTGCTCTTTGGGTAGCCCATGAATACAGTTTGGTGCCAGGGGCTTCTTGGATCCAAAATCTTTTCTTGGAAACAGCATTATTGGCTTGGAAGACCGAGTTTTGAGCCCCTGTGTCCACCAAGAACTGAATGGGTTTCTCTTTCACTCCCACAGTTATGCTGGGTTGGGGGAGGTAGTCAGAAAGCCCATCTCCCCTAGTTGCTGTCTTCTCCCAGGGCTAACACCTGGGTTTGCCATTTGGGGGCACTTTTCCCAAGACCTGGGAATTCCTGCTCCAGACTTCTATTTCTTAGAGCACACTCTGGCTCAGTGGCTTCTTCCTTTATCGTATGCACATTGGTCCTTTTCTGTCTCCCTTTTCTGCTTTTTTTAACTTTTATGTCCAGAATTCTCTGTAGCTTCCTTGCTTCTCTGTCATTTTCTTTCTTTTTCTCTGTTTCCTCTCCTCCTCTGTGTCCCTGTCGCAGCAAACTACTAAATCTCTCTACAGACTTTCTCAATAACCTACACTACTAAATCCTTCTACAGACCTTCTTAGCAACCTGCACCAAATCCCTCTAGCCTCTTCAGCACTTTCCTGATATCTCTACTAGCCCTTTCTATAGGAGCCATTGTCATAGTAGCTTTATATTCTAAACCCCTGGATTCATAGCATGTATATTGGCAGAATGCCTCTATGAGCTGCTCTAGAAAAGCTGCAGGTGACTCATCTGGTCCCTGCTTAACCTTACATACCTTGATCAAATTCTTGGGCTGCCATGCCCTCGAGACCTGCCAATAGAGTCTGGTGTTGGTCTGTCAGATGCCTCTTACCATTTGTGTGAGGGGGTAATCTTTTTGGCTTCCTGTGTTACAAATAAAACAGTCTCAAAGAGAGTAATTAGTCTCTTGGGAAATATACCCTTAGTGAGAGAGCTATCATGGTATCAGGATAGGTGGTCTCAGGTCCTCTCCTGCTCCACTCTGTGGTCCTCTCTAAATATCAATTGAGTATAATTATTACCATTTTGTAAATTATAAACAATAGGATAGACATAACACGTAGTTTATCATCCCTGTCAATTAAACAGAACCCTTTTCATCTGTATTATCTTAAAAGACTGTCAGAATTAACACTTAAGAATTAACATTCTAAGAATTGACTCATGTCCTGGCTTTAAATTTTATGTCACCTGAAAATCATTTATTTAAATTTATATCAGCTTTCTCAAGATTAAACAGCTTGGGCTGTCTGTGAGACTAACAGTCTTCAACCCCTTTAGAAATCTAAGAGTGACCAATATTAACTGAAAACATATAGAAAGCTTTATATAGCTTTTAAGTCATAAACATCATATACCATGGATTTTTGATGTTTTTGAAAACCAACTACCTATGTAAAGTAATGTGGACTGTTGTCTATTAAACTATCTTCAGCTATTTCTGATTTAAACCTAGAAAACACCCTAACAATAAACTCAGAGCCTTATATTTCTATTTAGCCCTAAACTCATAGGCTTAAATAGCTCAGATCAGTAATAATAACAAAGAACTGGGTGTAAATCCTGTACTTTTAAATTTAGTATTTATACCAATGAAAGCCTCGATTTTGTATCAAAATAAAACCTGTATCAAATAAGAACTTATGCTTTGAACTTAATAATAATTATAAAGATTTTAGTATCACAAAGACAGATTTTTTTTTCACTTAATATTTTAGAATCTAGTCTTCTGGAGGTCTCCCTTATTTTGACCTCTCTCCCAGAGGACCAATATAACCACAAAGTTTAACATCACATTGATCATAACAATTTAAACAAGTTAAAATAAAAGAAATAAACCATTTGTACCAACTTAAACCCAAAATTCTCGCACCTGCCACATTAAGCGTCTTGTTAAGACTTGTTTTCCTTTTCAGGGGGCGTCAGAGCCCAAGTATTTTGTCTCTCCTTTTGTTCTAAGTTGGTGTGCTTGAGTCATGTGACCTGATTTTGGTGCACTTGAGTCACATGACCTGATTTTGGCACCAATCAGAGTTGCTTTTCAGTCAAAGTCAAAATAATTTCGTCCGTCTAAGTCCAAGAACACAAAACACTATACAAAACAATACCACATAAACAGCCTGACCCTGCCACCATCAGGCCTCTAGATTCAAGAACACAGAGCAAGGAAAATCACACAATTTGCCCCTAGAGGTGCCCAGTTTCAGACACTAGGCGTCCCTGCACACATAGCAGGGATAAGATAAAACAGATTTCAGCAAAGCATGGCTTCCACCATTACTGACTTGCTGTTTACAGATGGAGGAGAGCCTTATTCAGCTTTCTCCCGGGTCTAAAGCTTCCTCCAGACCCTCACAGTCTCAACTCTAGCAGCTGCCAGTCTAATGCACCACAACAGAAGCTTGCAAGCAAAACCGAAATTTTCAGAAAGGCTTATAGACTCAGATTTTGACACACAGTGAGACGGACAGAAAACAAACTGCGGCACCTGTCTAGTGGTCAAACTGTAGACAGAGACACCCAAAACTGACAAGTATTCGCCTCCACTGAGACACACAGAACCAGATTAGAAAACCAGATGGCCGGGAGGGTGTTCTCCAAGTCAGTAGAACTACTGTGTCCTTTCCAAAATTCAGACGGGAATCTTCCAGGGTCTCTGGAGTTCCCCCAAAATACCCAGGAACATCTCCCCAGGCCTCAGCCTGTGGTACAGAGCGCGTCTGCTCACCACGTTCCTCTGGTTCTCATGAACCCGAGAGAACAGCTGTACACCGAAAACATGCATCTCCTCAGATACAGAAAACAGATCAATACAGATATTCAGGACACAGACACTAGCCGGCACATACACATTCCAGAGGGGATCCCCTTTACCTCCGGGTTGGTTCTCGCATGTGAAGGGAAATTGCACTTCCTGGCCCCTGCACCAAAAAATGTAAGACCCCCAAAACCGAGGGTGCCCCAGCACCCCACGCCTCGGAAGGCGACACCCAAATCACTCGCGAGAAACAGTCTCGATGCAATAGCACGAGGATTTCTTTATTCCAGAATTCTGGGTTCTACAGTCGTACACCATACAGGGGTAGAGGACTGAGGACCCCGCAAAATGCAAGCCAATCGCGACAGCTTTTATAAGTTTACAACAAAGCCCACGAATCACAAACCAATCATTTCTTAGCATGGAGAGCCCTCGAAATGTGAGCCAATTGATTTGTACCACTCCATAGTTTTTAGGCCAATCAGTTTAAAGTATTGGGGCCTGCACTCAATGGACCAGTTAGTTTCCTATTTTCTTAAATGTCTATAGCTGCATGAACTCCTGCATTGGAGTAATGGTGTAAGTTTACAGAAGCAAGACAAGCTTAGCCCATTTCCAGTTACCTTATGGGGCCATGATCACCTATTCAAGGCCTTTCTGCTAGTTCTAAACAAAGGGCGGCCTCTGGAATGTGACCTTTTATCTAGTTTCTAACAAAGCAAGATAGCATTTTAAAGTTCTGACTTCTTGGGGGTCATTAGAGTTAGGCTGTATTATTTTCTATCCTTTCAGGAGCAATTCGGAACACCTCTATTCAGAAGCCAAAAATCTCACTTGGCAATTTGCTTTGCTCCTAAACTCTCCCATTTTTAGTAGCCTGGACTAAGAACAAACAAGAAAATTACGATGTAAAAGAATCCATCTTGAAGTAAGTCACTAGCCAGAAAATTCTGCAAAGCTTTGCTCCAGTCCTTTAGGTAACTACATTTACTTCCCAACAGTATGTAAATGAAATATGGCTCTGATACTATGTTATGAAAAGCATTAATTAGCACAGTGGTATAACTGTATTTCACGTGTCTTGACTGTATATTAGCTTATAAGTCATTGGACATAATTTAAAAGATATAATGTTATTAAGAAGAGGTTAGTTTAACCAGCTACACATGAAAAGTACAAGTTTCTTTTGTTATTTGACCCTCATACAATGTCCTTGCAGGACAGGTGGGTTTGGGTCTGGTATTGGGCAATAGGCTCAGATTAAAAGATATTTACATTTGAAGAACCTTATACATCGCCCTTGCAGAACAGGAGGGGTTGGAGAAATTAGAAAGAATTTACATTTGAGTTGGTGCAAAGCTCAGAGCTGCCTCAAGGGAAGCTTGTAAGGAACTGTTTTTGTCTTGCAGACCCCACCTAGGGGGGGTCTTTGGCCAAAACAACATTCTTAACTTATCCAGGTATGATTCAGGATGCAGTTCATACTTATTACTCATGAAGACTCATTTAGACTCAGGCAATTTGACAAAATGTACTTTAAAGTCTATTTAAAACTTTATATCAAGAACGTTGATGTTGTCTGTGTTCGAGCTTCTAAATTTGTTACATGGGAAACATGGTTGGTTTTAAATTTCCTTGTGCCAAATGGTTATGCTAATTGTTCCTTGTACCTGCTTTACTGGATACATCTTTTTATATGTAAATGTAAATCCCTCATGCTTAAAGGCTCATGCCTCAAAACAGAAAAATACATTCAGATTTAAACCTGCCTCTGTGTGTGGTTGTGTCTGTCTGTCTGTCTGTCATCTCGCTGAACCAGTGCTTTTTCCTGAAACCCAAAAGTTCCCCTACAGATCTAAATCTTCCCGGCTGGGACTCTCCTGCAGCAACTATGCCTCAAGATCTCCATGCCAAAATCCAGAGAAGATATTAATGTTTTCAAGCCTGAAGATCAGGATCACAACTGTGTCATACTATTCTGGATTGTAGTTCATTACAGATACAGTGAAGTTGACAACCAGGATGATCCATTACAGTGAGAGTCTTATCCCTGATCTCTCCAAGACTTTTAGCATGAGGGTGTATTGGATTTTGTCAAAGGATTTTTCAGCATCTATTGAAATGCTCATTTGACTTTTTTTTTTTATTTTCAGTTTGTATATATGGTGGATTACATTGATTTTCATATATTGTACCATTCCTGCATCACTGGGATGAAGCCTACTCAATCATGGTGGTGATGTTTTTGATTTGTTTTTGAATTCAGTTTGTGAATAATTTTTTATTATTATTTTCTATATCCTTTGTTTACATTCCAAATGATTTCCCCTTTCCTGGTTTCCTCCTCCCCATAAGTCCCGTAAGCCCTCTTCCCTCTGCCTGTTCCCCAATCACCCCCTCCTAATTCTCTGTCCTGGTAATCCCCTACATTGCTGCATCAAGCCTTTCCAGGACCAGGGCCCTCTCCTTCCTTCTTGGGAATCATTTGATATGTGAATTGTGTCTTGGGTATTCAGAGCTTCGGGGCTAAAATCTACTTATCAGTGAGTGCAGACCATGAGTGTTCTTTTGTGATTGGGTTACCTCACTTAGGATGATGCTCTCCAGTTCCAACCATTTGCCTAAGAATTTCATAAATTCATTGTTTTTAGTTGCTGAGTAGTATTCCATTGTGTAAATATACTAGTTTGTGAATATTTTACTGAGCATATTTGCACCAATATTTATAAGGAAAAATAGTCTGAAATTCTCTCTTTGTTGAATCTTTGTGTGGTTTAGGTATCAGGGTGACTGTGATGTGATAAAAGAGTTTGGTGCTGTTTCCTCTTTCTATTTTGTTGAAAGTCTGGTCAAATTCTACACTAAAACCATCTGGCCTTGAGGTTTTTTGTTTGTTTTGGGTTTTGTTTTTTTTTGTTGTTTGTTTGTTTGTTTTGGTTGGTAGATTGCTTCTATTTCTTTATGGGTTTTAAGGCTATTTAAATTGATTAACTGATCTTGTTGTAACTTTGTTAAGTGGTATCTGTCTAGAAAGTGGTTCATTTCATTAAGATTTTCCAATTTTATCGAGTATAGGCTTTGAAGAAAGACCTAATGAGTCTAATTTCCTCTGTGTTTTCATGTCTCCCTTTTCACTTCTAATTTTATTTATTTGGATATTGTCTCTCTAACTTTTACTTGGTTTAGCTAGGGGTTTGTCTATCTTCTCTTTTAAGAAAGCATTTTATTTTTTAAGTTATTATATTTATTTACATTCCAGTTATTACACTCTTATCAGTCTCTACTTCCACAGTTGCTCATCCCATTCCTCCTCTCCCTTGCCTCCAAGAGGTGCTCTGTCCCTAGTGGGCCTCCCTCTTCCCTGGGGCCTCATGGCTCTCAATGATTAAGCCCATTTTCTCCCCCTGGGACCAGACTATGTAGACCTCTGCTTTACAAATGCCAGGGGCCTCATATTAGCTCATATATGCTCCTGGTGGTGGCTATGTCTCTGGGAGCTCGCTAGGGTCTGAGTTAGTTGGGACTCGGTTTTTCTATGGTATCGCTCTCCCTTTCAGGTTCTTCACTCCTTCCCCTAATTCAAACACAGTGGTCCCTGACTTCAGTCCAGTTGTTGAGTGTAAGAATCCACTTCTGTTTAATTCAGTTGCTTGTCAGGGCTCTCAGAGATCAGCTCCAGTCTGTAAGCACATCATAGAATAGCAGTGTCTTGATGTCTACCCATGAGATGGTCCCAAGTGGGACTGGTCATTAGAACACCTTTCCTTCAGTTTCTTCTCCATTTTTGTTCCTGCAGTTCTTTAAACAGAAACAATTCTGGGACTGGCAGTTTGACTGTGGGTTGGTAACCCTGTCCCTCCACTTGAGGCCCAAACTATCTACTGGAGGTGGACTCTTCAAGTTCCCATTCCCCATTGATGATTTTGGCTACAGTTACTCCCAATGAAGTGTCTATCCTCCCAGTTCTCTGGTACTTTATAGAGCATCTCCCCACCTCCCACTCCCTGAGGCTGATTAGTTTCATTCGTTCTCTTGGTCTGGGCTTCTCTCAGGCTCCTCCTACTATCTGATCATGTTCCCCTTTTCTCTTCCCCTCCCCTCTCCCATTCAGGTCCTTCCCTTCTTTTGCATCCCTTGATTATTTCCTTCCCCTTCTACATACTATTGAAGCATCATCTCTTAGGTATTTCTTCTTGTTATATTTCTTATGGTTTGCAGGTTATAACCTAGATATTCTGTAACTTTTGACTAATATTCACTTATCAATGAGTACATACCATGCATGTACTTTTGGGTCTGAATTACCTGACTTGGGATGATATTTTCTAGTTACATCCATTTTCCTGCAAAGTTAATGATGTCCTCATTTTTAAAAGTTGAATAGTATTCCATTGTGTAAATGAACCTCATTTTCTGAATCCATTATGTAGTATGAGGGACATCTGGGTTTGTTCCAGCTTCAGAGTATTACAAATAAAGCTGTTATGAACATAGTAGACCACATATCATTTTGGTATGGTGGAGCAACTTTTGGGGATATACCCAAGAGAAGTATACCTGGTTCTTCAGGTAGAACTCTTTCCAGTTTTCTGAGGAACTGCTAGAATAAATTCCAAAGTATGTCAAATTTGCAATCCCACCACCAAGGAAGGAGTATTCCTCTTTCTCTACATTCTTGCCAGCATGTGCTCTCACTTGAGTTTTTGATCTTAGTCATTCTGATTGGTGTGAAGTGGAATCTAGGGTTCATTTATAATTTCATTTCTCTGATGACTAAGGACTTTGAAAATTTCTTTAATTGCTTCTGTGGCATTAGGAATTTTTCTGTTCTGAATTCTCTGTTTAGCTCTGTACTCTATTTTTTAATTGTGTTATTTGGTTTTTTGGAGGTTAACTTCTTGAATTCTTCATATATTTTAGATATTAACCCTCTGCAGGATAAGCGGTTACTGAAGAGATTTTTCCTAATCTATAGCTTGCTTATTTGTCCTGCTGACAGTCTTCCCCCTTACAAAAGCTTTTCAGTTTCATGAGGTTCCCATTTATGAATTGTTGATCTTAGAGCCTCATCTTTTTCTGTTCTGTTCAGGAAACTTCCTCCTGTTATATGAGTTAGAGGATCTTTTCCACTTTGTTTTCTATTATGTTTGGTGTATCTCATTTTATATTGAGGTCTTTGATCCATTTGAACTTAAGCTTTGTGCAAGGTGATCAATATGTATCCATTTTCATTCATCTACATCCAGACAGCAAGTTAGACCAGCAACCTTTATTGAAGATACTTTCTTTTCTCCACTGTATGTTTTTGGCTTCTTTGTCAATGATCAAGTGTTCATAGGTATATGGGTATACTTCCATGTCTTTGATTGTATTCCATTGATAGACCTGTCTGTCACAAGGAACATGGAGCTGGAGGCATGGTGCGGGGCAGGAGTAGTTCCTGCATCATTTGGGCTGCGTGAGTATTCCAGCTGGTGTGGGTATTTGGAAGAAATTTTTACCTGTGTCTTTAGTCACTGAGGACCTCCTGGAAGCACACAGGCTGTAGCTTTTGGGCAGGCATTGGCCAGACTGTTGACCTGTACAGGGTAGTGATGTGGGCTGGAAGGAAGGTCCCATAACAAATGTTTTAAAGTATTGAAAATTCAACCTCAAGGAACAAGTAAAATTATATGCTAATGGGTAGCAAATATATACAGATGTATTTGTAGCATTATTAATGTACAATTGAGAGGAAATCATGTAAAGAAGAAAAGAAGTTTTGACTATGCCAGGTGGAAACTACTTATTAATCACCACTAAGAAAAAAGTATTACCAAAGTCACTGTGGAAAACAATAGTTTTTAAAGAAGTAAATTACCACATGGCCAAGAAATTCTTCTGAGTACACACTCCAAAGAATTTAAAGCAAGTCCAAGACACATTTTTTAACAATTAGTTTTGATTATAATTCACAATAATTAGAAAGTAGAAAAACCTGAAAGTACACCAGTAGTTGAATGAATTAATGGATAAATGACACACATTTACAATTGGATGTTATTTACCAATAGAATGTAAAATAATTGAGACATGTTACAATACATTATCAATGGACTTCAAACATTGAAGACATTGCATTGTGTAGTTTTAGCTATATGGAAAAAACAAATGTGTTTATGCTACTTTTACTAGGGCTTCTGCCGCTGTGATAAAACATAATTGCAAAAAAACTTGGAGAATAAAGAATTTTTCTCAGTTTCAAGTCCACATTACAATCCATCTTTGAAAAAGGTTAGGGTAGGAACTCCAGGCAGGAATTTGTAGTCAAGAACTGAATCAGAAGCCATGGAAGAATTTGCTTGATTGCTTATTCCACATGATGTCATGATTTATTCAGCCTGCTTCTCCAGTACCCATACCACCAACCTAAGAGTGCCATTCCCCACAGGGAGAAGGGTCCTTTCACATCAATTACCATCAAAAATATCACTTCCCCAATCAGTTGGGGTTATTTTTTCAAAGGTAGTACCCTTTACTCAAATGAATCAAGCTTGTGTTAATTTGGCATCAAACTAAACAGCATACTACTTATATGCAACACAAAGAATATGATTCAAATAAAGTGAAAGTAGAATTATGGTCATGAGTCTCTAGATAAAGTGGAGCCCTTGTTCCAGTTTAATGAATATAAGTTGTAGCTTAACATGATTAACTCCTGGAGACTCCAAGAGATGACTGTCTTATAAACTTTTCCATATGCTAATGCCATTTCATTATAGACTTCAGAACATTTATTATACATTTTATTGTGCATGCATTTTACTACATTAAAACTAAGCCAGCATTCCAGATATGGTAAAATATGCTTTTAATGTCAGCACTCAGGAGACAGAGGCAGGTAGATGGACGTTTGTGGGTTTTGGGTTACCCTAGTATATATAGTGAGCTCTAGACTATCAAGGGTGACATAGTGATACTTAGCCTAAAGCAAATACATAATGTTGGGATTACGATTTCCAGTTGTCAACTTGACTACATCTGGAATGAACTACAATCCAGAAATGGAGGGAATACCTGTGATCCAGATATTGAGGCTGGAAGACAAAGAGTTTGGTCCAGATACTGACATGGGATGACATACCGTTTTGATCTAGATCTTGAGGCATAGTGGCCATGGAAAGCTTAGGCTCAGGCAAGGTAGTATATGTCTCTAATCCAAGAAGTAGAGGCAAGCATATCTCTGAATTCAAGTCCAGCCTGGGACAGAGGAAGCTCCAAGTAAAGAACAGCTTAGGTCCAAGTGCAGTGGTATATACCTTTAATCTTGACCATACATTCTGCTGTAGGACTTACAGAAAAACAATGGAAGAAGGAAGGCATCTTCTCTGCCTGCTTACATGTGCTTTACAGCACATCTGTTGGAGCTTACTTCTTCAGGATTCTAGCTCATACAACTAAGGTGAAGACAAGCTGAAATACCTAGCCTTGTAAGACTGAGCAACTACTAGATTCTTGGACTTCCCATTCAAAGCTGTCCATTGTTGGGTTAGCTGGACTGCAGACTATAAGTCATTCCAATAATTTCCTTTAATAGAGACAGTACATAAATTCTGTGACCCTAGAGAAACCTAAGAGAAATGACAAAAAATTAAAAGACTATATGTAAGGAGACAATAATTATCAATAAAATATTTGATAGATATACACAATTATATGAAGATCAATATTTATTTGTTTTGACAATGGGAAAATAGTATTTTTATTTTTTATAACAAACATAAATTGGTACTTTGGAAAATAAAGTCTATATAAGATGCTGTAAAGGAATCTAATCAATACCCATTAAACTTAATTTGTTCTGAAACATTTATTTTGATACCTCTTGAGGCTTGCTATCACTTTGAGCTTTCACATGATGGAAAAATAAATGATAGACTTTTGATATACTGCTTTGTGTTGAAGAAAACTCTAAAGTGAATAAAAGCAATGGAATCAAATACATAGAAAGAGGCAGACAAACTGATTAATCATAGCCTACACTGTCAGGAAATGCCCTCACTGAACATGACATCTAAGAGAGTAAAAGTAGATAAAGAATATCCCATTAATCTAGTTCAATTTTATGACAGGAGATTTCTCTAGATAGGAATCTAATATTAAGATTAATATCCAGTTTTGTATAATTGAAATATAGAAAAGCAACACCAACAAAAACAAAAGCTTCTAGATAGGGTAATTAATTTCTGTATGAATAATGATTAAGTAATATTTTAAAATCTTAAAAGTTACACAACAAAGATGAGGAAATGACATTTTAAGATATTATGATACAGTAGTTATGAGCTTAGGCCTTATAGACAAGCTGGAGGGATTTCAAATTCTAGTCTACAACTCATTAGCTACATAACCTATTCAAACTAGCTAATGGCTAAATCTCAATTCCCTCATTCAAAATGCTAAAGAATTTATTCCATGTAAATTACTTGGAATAATGTCTGATAAATAGAAACCACTGAAGAATATCATATCATTATTTTCATTTAAAGTTTTCATTAATAAAATATAAAGTGATACATACTATATAAATATGAGTATGTAGATCAATGATGTTTCACAAAATCAACGCCCTCTGATAATCAGAACATGGATCACCACACTAAATATCTATGACACTTGAAGCTTCTCTTCTTGAATCCAAAGGTCATTACATTCTAACTAATAAAGTAAAATTGATTTGTTATAATAATGAATTCCCTGTTCTTATGTTTATACATGGATTAAGCATTTTTACTAAGAAGTGCTCTATTATAATGATGCTGCTCTAATGTAAGTGTAAATGTGATCTGATTGCATATTTTTTGTCTTTGTGATTAAAGTTATATAAATATTCTCATATGTTTTTTGGGGGGGCATAGGTATACATTTTCAAGTATTTAAATAGAGTGTGTCTAAAATTGAAATGAATGAATTTCCCATGCACAATAAATGAAAATTCCAATAACATGACATCCTTCCAAAACATTGAATTTTATCCACTTTTGTCACCATATAAGTAAAATTATTGTTTCTTTGCTTCCATGTTGTTTGCATTTTTGTTTTTGTTTTTGGCAGATTCTTGCTCTGTAGCTAGAACTTCATGATTCAATCTCTCTTGTGATGTTATAAAAAGCATGTACAATCTAGGCCCAGTTTTTACTCTTTGCTTGATTTTTTATTTTCATGTCCCTTTAGATGGATGTTGATGAGTGTCTTTACTTGCTTTTCATCTGTGTTACTATCCTATTCAGGGAATTGATTATTCCCAAAGCCTTGGGCATTTTCACTGAGTTGTTTATATAATGATTTTTTAAAGATTCTTTCACTACTCTGATTTATAATATTCATTTATTCATTTATTCATTTATTCATTTATTGAGTATGCTTTAAACTGAGACAGAGTCACATTATTTTTATCATCCTTTTCTCTCTCCAGACCCTTGTAGTTACTTTTTCACTGACATCTCCTATATGTCCTTGCCCATATCCTTTTTTTTGCTTTGGCAATAATAATTATATATGTACACAAACACACATTCATATGTATGTATGTGCAGACAGAAATATATAAATACAACTTGTTGAGTCCAGTTTTGTATTTGTGTATATGTGTATAGTTTCAGGAGTGACTACTCTACATTGTATAATCAATAAAGGGATCATCCCTGAAAAGGGTTAAATCTCATCCCAGGATTCATTATTAGCATATGATGCTTTGTCTAGTTGTAGGAACATATCAGAGCCCCAAACTTCCGTGCCCTTCTACTTAACACATCCACAGGTATTGGAATTGTTCTAATTTTATTCATCAGCCATTTCTAGGAAAGAATCTGGCTCATAGAAAACATACTGGTATTCTGTCCCTTGCAATAAATTGTTTATTTTTCAGATCTATTTCTTTAAAATATGTGCTTTTCACTCCCCAAAATAGAGCTTTTCACTCTCCCAAAATATTATATTTTCAATTGCTATGCATTCCCATTTTAAATTTAGCTATATTATTTATTTCTTGTAATCAACATACCTTATGTATTTTTTTTGTTTATCTACTTTTTTCCTTTATTGATATATTTTTTATTTACATTTCAAATGACTTTCCCTTTTCTGGGTCCCCACTCCCCTCAAGTCCCATAAGCCCTCTTCCCTCCCCCTGTTCCTCCATCTGCCCCTTCCCACTTCCCAGTTCTGGTATTCCCCTATACTGTTGCATTGAGTCTTTCCAGAGACAGGGGCCACTCCTCTATTCTTTTTGGACATCATTTAATATGTGGATTATGCCTTGGGTATTCAAAGTTTCTAGGCTAATATCCACTTATCAGTGAGTGCATACCATGATTGATCTTTTGAGATGTGTTATCTCACTTATTTGATTTCAATATTTTAAAGTTGTCTATGTTCTCTCCTGTATGCTATATTTTAATTTTTACAATAGGCTTATAATAATTTATGTAATGTGGATGTCACTTTTACTTCCTTAGATGAAGTGGTAAGATGAAATCCATACCCAAGCTGTATGAAAACTTGGCTTGAGCTGAGCTCAGAGCATTTTTTCACTATTCTAATGATCCCTAGGTACAGGCCTGGAAGCTTCTAGCCTACATACAATCTATTCTCCCAAGCTGATTGAATTAATCTGTCTTTTCTCAGATTCTGACTGAATTGCTCTGCTTGGCCTCATACTTACTTTAGTAATTTCTTCTAAATTTTCTGGCTCATTCTCAATCTCTTGCTCATTTTGTCTTCATCTGTTAATAACTTATTGTCTCTGTAACATGCCCAGATTATAAGAATTTAGAGGGAAACAAAGACTCTATTGTGAGATGAGATAGAATCCATTCATGCTATTATATTTTAACCCCCTCACATAAAAAAAAAAGCATGGCTTCATTTTTTTTTCAGTATTTTGAAAGGATGACTAGGACTGGATTCTTAAGTAATAGGTTGATTTGTTTAGTAGAAGAAATTTAAAGATATTCAACTCTTATGTGGCTATAGTTATTTATTCATGTCTGCAACAAGAGAATAGAACAATATGGAAAATGTTGCATGTCAGGGAAAGAATTGTGAGCAGATTCAGAGTTGCAGTATGGGATGTGTAGACAAACCATTCATAATTAATAAAGAGATTAGTGGGTTAAAAATGATCATGAGATAATCAGAAGTGTAACCTGAAGGCAAAACTCCACCCATTGAAAGCTTCAGTTTGTAAAAAAAAATAATTAACTTAAAAAATTATTCTGAACTGTTAATGCCACTGAAGGGATTTCCTGCTTAATACAACTAACAATTGATCTCTCTCTTATGTTTTGTAAACCAACATAAGTACAATTGTAGTGTTTAGGTGAGAGATTATACCTTGAGCTGACAGCTGAACTTGATTTTCCATGCTGTACTGGGTTTGCAGGACTAAAATATTGAAGAGTATTGGAATTATAAAGCCTTAAAATCACAGAATATTCTGCAGCCAGGCAATATATGGTTATGTCAAAGTGTGTTCAAGAAGATCAAGAGAGGCTGTTGAATGAGTCAGGGAAAATGTATAATATGAACAACCCAGAGATACCAGAAATATGGCATTTCTCAAAAGAAAAGGTGAAGACATAAAGTGGAGCCACTTCAGGATGAATCCTATACATGCTACTGACAGCAGACCTAAAGATGAGGGTTTTCCCAAAAAAATTGTTGGAGGCCAGATGATTTCATCATGAACCTTAATGATGTTGATATGTTCTGCTGTGATTCATCACTACTTTGGTATAACACTTTCTTGGTATACCCATGATCTTCTGGCTTCAAATGGGAATGTTTATACTCTGTAAAATAAAACATTGTTACTATAGTTGGACAGTGTTTGCTACAAAGGCAGTATTCTTGATCAAATAAGGACAGATGTTAATTTTACACAAACAATTGTTTCCCAAACAGTAACTTAATAATTGCAAAATGAAGGCATTGAAGGTGATTCACAGGCAAAATCTAGAAGTGGCTTTGTTCTTCCATGCCATATGGAGTGCTAGAGCCTCTTTTATGAATGGGCTGTGCAATATGACTACATAGAAGTCCAAAAGCATGATTAATGGAAATAGCATGTATGGGATAGTATTGTGAGAGATTTTTTAGCAATTACATCATTAAAAATAAGTCATGTAACTGAATCAGAGGAATCTTCCCATGTGGAACTTGCCTTCATAAGGGGAGAATAAAATGGGAAAATAATATGTATATGCAATCTTCTATTTTAGCCTTCCATTTCACAGGTAAATTACACACATAAAGAATCATTATAGACAGGAAAATTACTGTATCCAATGCTGAGTATATCTTCCATCTTCTGCCATTGGATTCTCTCTAATTCTTCTCTCTCTTCATCATGACTTGCTTCTACTAGGGGAACATATCTTTTTAATATTCTGTTAAAGTTTTTAAGAGAAACAAATATTGTTTGTATCTTAAACTGAAATAATATGTTTAACATTGAAAATGTTTGTAATACTTTGCATATTTTCTTTTTATATCACTTTTTTGTTTGTTCAAAGAATGTTCTATAATCAAGGTCATTGGCAAGTCTTGATGTTCTCCTGGCCAGTAGTCTCTGAATCTCTGGAATATAACTTTATGTACTTCTTTAAACTCATGTAGAACCAAAAGTGAAGCCATTATATCAAAAAACAGTTTTGAAAATCCAAGCAGAAAATTTTGCCTTACAATTTAACAATATATGGACAGATCTTTAGTGTTTTGTATAAGACCATAATTTTATTATCAGTACCAATACTGAGGATTTGTACTTACCTATATTAATTATTAATTGGTATTAATATTTTAAAGATATTTGTGTGTTATTTGAAACAAACAATCGCACAAACATAATAGTTAATATTTTCAACTTACTAGTCTGTGCTATCTACATTCAGAAGGATCTTTTTGTTGTTGTTGTTTGTTTTGTTTTTTCTGAGTTAAAGTGCATTCATCTCTTTGTATTTATTTATTTATTCAATGTATTTTTATTTACATTTCAAATGATTTCTCCTTTTCTGGCTCCCCACTCCCCAAAAGTCCCATAAGCCCTCTTCCCTTCCCCTATTCCCCCATCCATCCTTTTCCACTTCCCTGTTCTGGTATTCCCCTATACTACTGCTCTTAGCCTTTCCAGAACCAGGGGCCACTCCTCCATTCTTCTTGGACATCATTTAATATGGGGCTTATGCCAGGGGTATTCCAAGTTTCTAGGCTAATATTCACTTACCTGTGAGTGCATACCATGATTGATCTTTTGAGACTGGGTTGCCTCACTTTGTATGATGCTCTCCAGCTCCATCCATTTTTCTAAGAATTTCATAAATTCATTGTTTCTAATGGATGAATAGTACTCCATTGTGTAAATATACCACATTTTTTGTATCCATTCCTCCATTGAGGGACACCTGGGTTCTTTCCAGCTTCTGGCTATTATAAATAGGGCTGCTATGAACATAGTGGAGCATGTGTCCTACTTACATGCCAGAGAATACTCTGGGTATATGTCCAAGAGTGATATAGCAGGGTCCTCCGGAAGTGTCATGCCCAGATTCCTGAGGAACCGCCAAATTGATTTCCAAAGTGGTTGTACCATCTTGCAGTCCCACCAGCAGTGGAGGAGTGTTCCTCTTTCTCCTCATCCTCGCCAACACCTGCTGTCTCCTGAGTTTTTAAACTTATCCATTCTGACTGGTGCAAGGAAAAATCTCAGGGTTGTTTAGATTTGCATTTCCCTAATGATTAATGATGTTGAACATTTCTTTTTTTTTCATTTTCATTTTTTAATTCGATATATTTTTTATTTACATTTCAAATGATTTCCCCTTTTCTAGCCCCCCACTCCCTGAAAGTCCCGTAAGCCTCCTTCTCTCCCCCTGTGCTCGACCCACCTCTTCCCACTTCCCCGTTCTGGTTTTGCCGAATACTGCTTCACTGAGTCTTTCCAGAACAAGGGGTCACTCTTCCTTTCTTCTTGTACCTCATTTGATGTGTGGATTATGGTTTGGGTATTCCAGTTTTCTAGGTAAATATCCACTTATTAGTGAGTGCATACCATGATTCACCTTTTGAGTCAGGGTTACCTCACTGAGTATGATGTTCTCTAGCTCCATCCATTTGCCTAAGAATTTCATGAATTCATTGTTTCTAATGGCTGAATAGTACTCCATTGTGTAGATAAATCACATTTTTGCATCCACTCTTCTGTTGAGGGATACCTGGGTTCTTTCCAGCATCTGGCAATTATAAATAGGGATGCTATGATCATAGTAGAGCATGTATCCTTATTACATGCTCGGGAATCCTCTGGGTATATGCCCAGGAGTGGTATAGCAGGATCTTCTGGAAGTGAGGTGACCAGTTTTCAGAGGAACCGCCACACTGATTTCCAGAGTGGTTGTACCAATTTGCAACCCCACCAGCAGTGGAGGAGTGTTCCTCTTTCTCCACATCCTTGCCAACACCTGCTGTCTCCTGAATTTTTAATCTTAGCCATTCTGACTGGTGTAAAATGAAATCTCAGGGTTGTTTTGATTTGCATTTCCCTAATGACTAATGAAGTTGAGCACTTTTTAAGATGCTTCTCTGCCATCCGAAGTTCTTCAGGTGAGAATTCTTTGTTTAACTCTGTACCCCATTTTTTAATAGGGTTGTTTGGTTTTCTGGAGTCTAACTTCTTGAGTTCTTTATATATATTGGATATTAGCCCTCTATCTGATGTAGGATTGGTGAAGATCTTTTCCCAATTTGTTGGTTGCCGATTTGTCCTCTTGATGGTGTCCTTTGCCTTAAAGAAACTTTGTAATTCTATGAGGTCCCATTTGTCAATTCTTGATCTTAGAGCATATGCTATTGGTGTTCTGTTCAGAGACTTTCTCCCTGTACCGATGTCCTCAAGGGTCTTCCCCAGTTTCTTTTCTATTAGCTTCAGAGTGTCTGGCTTTATGTGGAGGTCCTTGATCCATTTGAATTTGAGCTTAGTACAAGGATTCAAGGATGGATCAATTCCCATTCTTCTGCATGCTGACCTCCAATTGAACCAGCATCATTTGTTGAAAAGGCTATCTTTTTTCCATTGGATGTTTTCAGCCTCTTTGTCGAGGATCAAGTGGCCATAGGTGTGTGGGTTCATTTCTGGATCTTCAATCCTGTTCCATTGATCCTCCTGCCTGTCACTGTACCAATACCATGCAGTTTTTAACACTATTGCTCTGTAGTATTGCTTGAGGTCAGGGATACTGATTCCCCCAGATTTTCTTTTGTTGCTGAGAATAGTTTTAGCTATCCTGGGTTTTTTGTTGTTCCAGATGAATTTGATAATTGCTCTTTCTAACTCTGTGAAGAATTGAGTTGGGATTTTGATGGGTATTGCATTGAATCTGTATAGTACTTTAGGCAAAATGGCCATTTTAACTATATTGATTCTACTGATCTATGGTATAGGAGGTTTTCCCATTTTTTGAGGTCTTCTTCCATTTCCTTCTTCATAGTCTTGAAGTTCTTCTCATACAGATCTTTCACATGTTTGGTAAGAGTCACCCCAAGATACTTTATACTGTTTGTGGCTATTGTGAAGGGGGTCATTTCCCTAATTTCTTTCTCAGCCTGCTTATCCTATGAGTATAGGAAGGCCACTGATTTGCTTGAGTTGATTTTATAACCTGCCACTTTGCTGAAGTTGTTTATCAGCTGTAGGAGCTCTCTAGTGGAGTTTTATGGGTCACTTAGGTAGACTATCATGTCATCTGCAAATAATGATAGTTTGACTTCTTCCTTTCCAATTTGTATCCCTTTGACCTCCTTATGTTGTCTAATTAATTGCCCGAGCTAGTACCTCAAGTACAATATTGGAAAGATAAGGAGAAAGGGGGCAGCCCTGTCTAGTCCCTGATTTTAGTGGGATTGCTTCAAGTTTCTCTCTATTTAGTTTCATGCTGGCTACCGGTTTGCTGTATATTGCTTTTACCATGTTTAGGTATGGGCCTTGAATTCCTGTTCTTTCCAAGACTTTAAGCATGAAAGGATGCTGAGTTTTGTCAAATGCTTTTTCAGCATCCAATGAAATGACCATGTGTTTTTTTTTCTTTGAGTTTGTTTATGTAGTGGATTGCATTGATAGATTTCCGTATATTGAACCAACCCTGCATTCCCAGAATAAAGCTTACTTGATCATGGTGGATGATCGTTTTGATGTGTTCTTGGATTCGGTTGGCAAGAATTTTATTGAGTATTTTTTGCATCGATATTCATATGGGAAATTGGTCTGAAGTTCTCTTTCTTTGTTGGATCTTTGTGTGGTTTTGGTATCAGCATAATTGTGGCTTCATAGAAGGAATTGGGTAGGGTTCCTTCTGTTTCTATTTTGTGGAATAGTTTGAAGAGTATTGGTGTTAACTCTTCTTTGAATGTCTGCTAGAATTCTGCACAGAAACCAACTGGTCCTGTGCTTTTTTTGGTTGGAAGACGTTCTATGACTCCTTCCATTTCTTTAGACATTATGGGACTGTTTAGATGATCTATTTGGTCCTGATTTAATTTTGGTATTTGGTATCTGTTAAGGAAATTGTTGATTTCATCCAGATTCTCCAGTTGTGTTGAGTACAGGCTCTTGTAGTAGGATCTGATGATTTTTTGGATTTCCTCAGTTTCCATTGTTATATCTCCCTTTTCATTTCTAAGTTTGTTAATTTGGATACTTTCTCTGTGCCCTTTGGTCAGTCTGGCTAAGGGTTTATCTATCTTGTTGATTTTCTCAAAGAACCAGCTCCTGGTTTTGTTGATTCTTTGTATGGTTCTCTTTGTTTCTACTTGATTGATTTCGGCCCTGAGTTTGATGATTTCCTGCCTTCTACTCTTCCTGGGTGAAATAGCTTCTTTTTGTTCCAGGGCTTTCAGGTGTGTCATTAAGCTGGTAATGTATGCTCTCTCCATTTTCTTTTTGGAGGCACTCAGGGCTATGAGTTTTCCTCTTAGCACTGCTTTCATTGTGTCCCATAGATTTGGGTATGATGTGTCTTCATTTTCATTGTGTTCTAAAATGTCTTTAATTTCTTTCTTTATTTCTTCCTTCATCAAGGTATCATTGAGTAGAATATTGTTCAGTTTCCACGTGTATGTGGGTTTTCTGTTGTTTTTGTTGCTATTGAATACCACTTTTACTCCATGGTGATCTGATAGGAGGCATGGGATTAGTTCGATCTTCTTATATTTGTTGAGGTCTGTCTTGTGACCAATTATATGGTCGATTTTGGAGAAGGTACCATGAGGTGCTGAGAAAAAGATATATTCTTTTGCTTTAGGATAGAATGTTCTATATATATCTGTTAAATCTAATTGGTCCCAAGCTTCAATTAGTTTCATTGTGTCCCTGTTTAGTTTCTGTTTTCCTGATCGGTCCATTGAGGAAAGTGCAGTGTTGAAGTCACCCACAATTATTGTGTTAGGTGCAATGTGTGCTTTGAGTTTCGATAAAGTTTCTTTTATGAAAGAGGGTGCTCTTGCATTTGGAGCATAGATGTTCAGGATTGAGAGTTCTTCTTGTTGTATTTTTCTTTGACCAGCAAGAAGTGTCCCTCAGAGTCTCTTTTGATGACTTTGTGTTGAAAGTCAATTTTATCTGATATTAAAATGGCTACTCCAGCTTGTTTCCTGAGACCATTTGCTTGTCAAATTGTCTTCCAGCCTTTTACTCTAAGGTAGTGTTTGTTTTTGACCCTGAGGTGTGTTTCCTGTAAGCAGCAAAATGTAGGGTCCTGTTTACCTATCCAGTCCGTTAGTCTGTGTCTTTTTATTGGGGCATTAAGTCCATTGATGTTAAGAGATATTAAGGAATAGTGATTGTTACTACCTATCATTTTTGACGTTATTTTTTAAATTTGATTGCTTAACTTCTTTTGGGTTTGATGAAAGTGTACTATCTTGCTTTTTCCAGGGTGAAGTTTCCCTCCCTGTATTGGTGTTTTCCTCCTATTATCCTTTGTAGGGCTGGGTTTGTGGATAGATATTGGGTAAACTTGGTTTTGTCATGAAATATCTTAGTTTCTCCATTTATGGTGATTGAGAGTTTTGCTGGATATAGTAGTTTTTTCTGGCATTTGTGTTCTCTTAGAGTCTGCATGAGATCTGCCCAGGACCTTCTAGCCTTCATAGTCTCAGGTGAAAAGTATGCTGTGATTCTGATAGGTCTTCCTTTATATGTTACTTGGCCTTTTTCTCTTACTGCCTTTAATATTCTTTCTTTGTTTAGAACATTTGGTGTTTTGATTATTATGTGACGGGAAGTATTTCTGTTCTGGTCCAGTCTGTTTGGAGTTCTGTAGGCTTCTTGTATATTCATGGGCATCTCTCTCTTTAGGTTAGGGAAGTTTTCTTCCATAATTTTATTGAAGATATTTGCTGGCCCTTTAAGTTGTAAATCTTCACTCTCATCTATGCCTATAATCCTTAGGTTTGGTCTTCTCATTGTGTCCTGGATTTCCTGGATATTTTGGGTTACAAGCTTTTTGCATTTTGCATTTTCTTTAACTGTTGAGTCCATGGTTTCTATGGAATCTTCAGCATCTGAGATTCTTTCTTCTATCTCTTGTATTCTGTTGTTGATATTTGCATCTCTGTCCCCTGATTTCTTCCCAAGGCTTTCTATCTCCAAAGTTGTCTCCCTTTGAGTTTTCTTAGTTGTTTCTACTTCTGATTTTAGATCCTGGATGGTTGTGCTTAGCTCCTTCACTTGCTTGTTTGTGCTTTTCTGTAATTCTTTAAGAGATTTTTGTGTTTCCTCTTTCATGACCTCAGTCTGTTGACCAAAGTTCTCCTGTATTTCTTTAAGTGTTTTTTGAGTTTCCTCATTATTGGCTTTTGTATTCTCCTGGATTTCTCTCAATAGTTTTTGTGTTTCCCTTGCAAGGGCTTCTAACTTTTGATCCATTTTTCCTGAATTTTTTTAAGTATGTCCTTCATGTGTTCCTGTACCAGCATCATGACTAGTGATTTTAAATCCAAATCTTGTTTTACTGGTGTGATGGGGTATCCAGGACATGCTGGTAAAGGAGAATTGGGTTCAGATGTTGCCATATTGCCTTGATTTCTGTTAGTGACGTTCCTGCTTTTGCCTTTTGCCATCTAGTTCTCACTGGTGTTAGTTGGTCTTGTCAGTGCTGGACTCAGCAGTGCAAGCTGCCCCTTCCCAGGTGGCCTCTGGCGCACAGCTTACCTCCTGCACCTTCTGGAGACAGGGTGCTGTCGCCCAGGCTGTTCAGATCCCGAAGCAGACACCCGAAGGCTCCTGCTGGTGCCTGCTGGATTCACTGGAGCATACCGATTTCTCCCAGCTGGCCGCCTAGAAGCCCCTCCTGCCTCTTGGAGGACCTGGAGAGGACCTGGGTTTCGCCACCCAGGCTGATCTGGATCCGGAAGCGGAGAGAGTTGAGCTGAGGGCTCCAGCCAGAGGCCTCAGGACTGGGACCCAAGCTCTGGGCCGCAGGAGCAAGCAGAGCTGCGAGCTCCCAGACTGCCTCTGGGTGCAAACCAGGTCTCCCACACTTCCTGGAGACCTAGCACTGTGGCCCTGGTCGTTCAGATCCCAAAGCAGGCACCCGAAGGCTCCCGCTGGGGCCTGCTGGATTCACTGGAGCACACTGACCTCTCCCCGTTGGCCGCCCGGAAGCCCCTCATGCCTCTTGCAGGACCTGGAGATGTGGTTTTGCTGCCCAGGCTGATCTGGATCCGGAAGCGGAGAGAGTTGAGCTGAGGGCTCCCGCTGGAGGCCTCAGGACTGGGACCCAAGCTCTTGGCTGCAGGAGCAAGCCACGCTGCGAGGTCCCAGACTGCCTCTGGGTGCAGACCGGGTCTCCCGCACTTCCTGGAGACTGAGCGCTGTAGCCCTGGCCATTCAGATCCCAAAGCAGGCACCGGAAGGCTCCTGCTGGGGCCTGCTGGATTCACAGGAGCACACTGACTTCTCCCAGCTGGCCTGCTGATGTGTTCTTGGGTGTCCTTGCAGCTCTAGTGTGCTTTGCTCCAGATTGTGTCTGTGAACCTGATGGAGTCCGTGTGCACCCCCAGGGAGCGCAGACGGTGTACGCTGCAGGGACCTCACTGGTGTGCTGATCACTCCACTGGGCAGCTGATCCCCCAACCGGGCTGGTGCACACAAGGTTAGCCTGGCCGCCCAGGCCCTGGGTCCATGCAAAAGACTGGGAGGCCAAGGTCCAAGAGCAAAGTTCCCCTCAGGCTATGACTGTCAACGGGGTCTGCCAGGTGACCAGTATGGTGGGCATGCGCGCTCGGGCTTCCCGAAAGCGCCGGGAGAGTCTGCTGTGCTAACAACCTCCTGGGCGGGTTGACACACAGATGGCCCACCACGCTGCCCAGTTCTTGGGGTCAGTCCAGGGCCTGTTGGAGCCTAGACCCCCGCTTTGTTAGCCTCAGGCTATGCTTGTTAGCTGTCTTTGCCCTCCCGAGCTCTCTGGGTATTCTAGGCAAAATTCCGGCCAGTGCAGAAAAAACCTCCTGGCTGGGTCGGCACTCCGATGGCCCCCCGAACAGCCCAGGGCCTGGGTGCAGGCCAACGCTCGTCGGGCTCAGACCCCCGCGATGTTGGCCTCGGGTTATGTTTGTGTACCCCAGTCTGTCCGATCTCTCTGGAGTCTGAAACCAAGATGGAGGTGAGCCTCTCCTGACTGGCGGGAGGCCGAGTTCTGAAGTGGCTTCCGTGCTGCAAAAGGCACCGCAAATCCGCAGCTGTTTGCAGCCCGGCTGGCCAGAGAAGGTCAGTGGTCGTGGGTGCAGGGCCTAACTGGACCCTGTGTCGCCTTGGTTCCCCTGCTGATGGCCCTTCAGCTGGACCAGCCACTGCTGCACTGCCGCCACCGCCGCCGCCGCCCCTGCCCCTCAAAAGAATATTTTCCACCATCATTTTTAAATATATTTTTGCTTCTTACTTAATAAAACTATTTATTAAAGTTAATAGTAAGTAAGATAGTGCCTTTACCATTATGGTAGGGTTAGTTACCATTATGAGCTCACAGAATGGTAAGCATGTCATCATCTCATCAGCATTAGCATCATCACCAAAGGCTTTGTGATAGAAAGACTCCCTTCTCAGACAGGGAGACAGCAGGAAGAGCAGTGACTGTCTGAAAGCTCTCTTCCTGACTTACTCCTGGAAGGAAGGCATGAAGCTAACGTGGTAAGATGGAACATAAGAAAGACCAATCTCATGGGATACTCTACCAGACAAGTGACACTGACCAAGAAAAGAACTATGAGCCAGTTGTCATTGGATCTTGGTGTTTACGAAATAGAGAACAACTCAAAAAAAGAAAACAGGAAACACAAAAGAAGCAAATGTTACAATGGCACTTTGAGGAACACAAGATTCACAAGAGAAGGAGATCAAGGAAGGCAAAGAAAAGGGGTTTAAATAAACAACAATGTTCAAAAACAAATGCTGAACCTCTATTACCAGTAGAAAAGGAAACACAGGTGACACCTGCCCAGAAAGAATCTCAGTACTCTGAAACAGAAGCCCTTCCACATTTAACTTCATCTCCAAAAGACCTTCCTGAAGAATATTCTTTTGAAATACACCAGGAAAGCTTTATATGTGGGGGAAATTCTGGTAGATACCATGATACAGAAGTAATGAACTGTTGTTCTCTAATAGACCAATATTTGGCTGGACGTGAAGACTTTCTTCTCAACACAGGCCGATCACCTGAATCAGAGAAAATCACTTTTGAGCAACATCTAAAAGCATCTAGGCCTGAAGACTTCTTCACCTGTCTGGAACTCCTACCTACAGCTGAAACACACGGAGCAGATGAACCTGATTACCTTTTAAGTGAGATTTGTAAAGAAATCACTGTACCCACAGATTCTTACGATGAAGTAACTGAAGTAACACCTAAGCCTGAAGTAAATTCACTTGAAACATGTCAAGAAATATGTGGAGATGAGAAATGCTCACCTGAAGCTTACCAGGAAATGTCTGGGATTGAAGACCTTTATAATAAAAGACATCAGAAGAGTGATGAACATTATGACTGCTTCATAGAAGAAATTCAAGGAACTGATACATCTGAAGATCAGGACACTGGTATACACCAGAAAGTTAACACTTAGACTTTCATAAAATGAGTGAAAAAGTCTAAACAGAACCAAAAGTATCAGGAATTCCAATACTTTCTCAAGGGTTTTGTCCCTGACATGATATCTAGTATTGTGCTTTGCTTTTACAATATTCAAGCATAAAATTGTATTCCAACAGATATATTAATATTTTCATGTGTATTATTTTCTCAAGCTGTTATAGCAATCTCTACAGTTTGCATTATATTGTAATTTGAATTTTTGGCATTTATGGAACATGTCAGAGAGAACTATATTTTAAGTTCATAATGAAACTATAATTTTAGAGGTTGTCCATGCATGTGTATATGCTCTGCTACTTAATTATTTGTATGTATATATGTCAGACATGTCCAAGATTTATTTTGAGAAGGTGCAAATAAGAGTAGTCAAAAGGCATTGTAATTGCTTTTCCCTCAAAGAACTTACATTTTACTTGGTTAATATTTCTTTTCTTCTTCTTCTTCTTCTTCTTCTTCTTCTTCTTCTTCTTCTTCTTCTTCTTCTTCTTCTTCTTCTTCTTCTTCTTCTCCTCCTCCTCCTCCTCCTCCTTCTTCTTTCTCTTCTTCTTCTTTCTCTTCTTCTTCTTCTTTCTCTTCTTCTTCTTTCTCTTCTTCTTCTTTCTCTTCTTCTTCTTTCTCTTCTTCTTCTTTCTCTTCTTCTTCTCCTTCTTCTTCTTCTTCTTCTTCTTCTTCTTCTTCTTCTTCTTCTTCTTCTTCTTCTTCTTCTTCTTCTTCTTCTTCTTCTTCTTCTTCCTCCTCCTCCTCCTCCTCCTCCTCCTCCTCCTTCCTGTTCTAGTTCTTGTTCTTTTTCTTGTTCTTCTTGTTCTTCTTCTTGTTCTTCTTCTTCCTCTTCTTCTTCTCTGTTCTTTTAGTTCTTGTTCTTCTTCTAGTTCTTCTTTGTTCTTGTTCTTTCTCTTGCTATTGTTCTTGTTCTTCTTCTTTTCCTTGTTCTTGTTCTAGTTTTTTTTTCATTATTACTCTCTTCTTCTGTACTTGTCATTATATTATATTTATATGCAAATGTAGAATGAGATTATTATACATGAAGGTATAACACTAAAGTCCATAGTATGAACATCAGAAGTAACAATAGTAATTAAGAGAAGCAAACATCCAGTCTATCCCCAGATTCCGCGGCTTGTGCTATCACATATCTTTTCTTTTTTTTTTTTTTTTTTTTTTTTTTTTATTCGATATAATTTATTTACATTTCAAATGATTTCCCCTTTTCTAGCCCCCCCACTCCCCGAAAGTCCCGCAAGCCCCCTTCTCTTCCCCTGTCCTCCCACCCACCCCTTCCCACTTCCCCGTTCTGGTTTTGCTGAATACTGTTTCACTGAGTCTTTCCAGAACCAGGGGCCACTCCTCCTTTCTTCTTGTACCTCATTTGATGTGTGGATTATGTTTTGGGTATTCCAGTTTTCTAGGTTAATATCCACTTATTAGTGAGTGCATACCATGGTTCACCTTTTGAGTCTGGGTTACCTCACTTAGTATGATATTCTCTAGCTCCATCCATTTGCCTAAGAATTTCATGAATTCATTGTTTCTAATGGCTGAATAGTACTCCATTGTGTAGATATACCACATTTTTTGCATCCACTCTTCTGTTGAGGGATACCTGGGTTCTTTCCAGCTTCTGTTCTGCTATGAACATAGTAGAACATGTATCCTTATTACATGGTGGGGAGTCTTCTGGGTATATGCCCAGGAGTGGTATAGCAGGATCTTTCAGAAGTGACATGCCCAGTTTTCTGAGGGACTGCCAGACTGATTTCCAGAGTGGTTGTGCTAATTTGCAACCCCACCAGCAGTGCAGGAGTGTTCCTCTTTCTCCACATCCTCACCAACATCTGCTGTCTCCTGCGTTTTTAATCTTAGCCATTCTGACTGGTGTAAGGTGAAATCTCTGGGTTGTTTTGATTTGCATTTCCCTGGTGACTAGTGAAGTTGAGCATTTTTTAAGATGTTTCTCCGCCATCCAAAGTTCTTCAGGTGAGAATTCTTTGTTTAACTCTGTACCCCATTTTTTAATAGGGTTATCTGGTTTTCTGGGGTCTAACTTCTTGAGTTCTTTGTATATATTGGATATTAGCCCTCTATTTGATGTAGGGTTGGTAAAGATCTTTTCCCAATTTGTTGGTTGCCGATTTGTCCTTTTGATGGTGTCCTTTGCTTTACAGAAACTTTGTAATTTTATGAGGTCCCATTTGTCAATTCTTGATCTTAGAGCATAAGCTATTGGTGTTCTGTTCAGGAACTTTCACCCTGTACCGATGTCCTCAAGGGTCTTCCCCAGTTTCTTTTCTATTAGCTTCAGAGTGTCTGGCTTTATGTGGAGGTCCTTGATCCACTTGGAGTTGAGCTTAGTACAAGGAGACAAGGATGGATCAATTCTCATTCTTCTGCATGCTGACCTCCAGTTGAACCAGCAGCATTTGTTGAAAAGGCTATCTTTTTTCCATTGGATGTTTTCAGCCCCTTTGTCCAGGATCAAGTGGCCATAGGTGTGTGGGTTCATTTCTGGATCTTCAATCCTGTTCCATTGATCTGCCTGCCTGTCACTGTACCAATATCATGCAGTTGTTAACACTATTACTTGGTAATATTGCTTGAGGTCAGGGATACTGATTCCCCCACAATTTCTTTTGTTGTTGAGAATAGTTTTAGCTATCCTGGGTTTTTTGTTATTCCAGATGAATTTGATAATTGCTCTTTCTAACTCTATGAAGAATTGAGTAGGGATTATGATGGGTATTGTGTTGAATCTGTATATTGCTTTTGGCAAAATGGCCATTTTAACTCTATTCATCCTGCGGATCCATGAGCATGGGAGGTTTTTCCATTTTTTGAGGTCTTCCTCTATTTCCTTCTTCAGAGTCTTGAAGTTCTTGTCATATAGATCTTTTACATGTTTGGTAAGAGTCACCCCAAGGTACTTTATACTGTTTGTGGCTATTGTGAAGGGTGTCATTTCCCTAATTTCTTTCTCAGCCTGCTTATCCTTTAAGTATAGGAAGGCTACTGATTTGCATGAGTTGATTTTATAACCTGCCACTTTGCTGAAGTTGTTTATCAGCTGTAGGATTTCTCTAGTGGTGTTTTTTGAGTCACTTAAATAGACTATCATATCATCTGCATATAGTGATAGTTTGACTTCTTCCTTTCCAATTTGTATCCCTTTGACCTCTTTATGTTGTCTAATTGTTAGAGCTAGTACCTCAAGTACAATATTGAAAAATTAAGGAGAGAGGGGGCATCCTGGTGTAGTCCCTTATTTTAGTGGGATTGCTTCAAGTTTCATTCCATTTAGTTTGATGTTGGCTACCTGTTTGCTGTATATTGCTTTTACTATGTTTAGGTATGGGCCTTGAATTCCTGTTCTTTCCAAGACTTTTAGCATGAAAGGATCCTGAATTTAACCAAATGAGTTTTCAGCATCTAATGAAATGACCATGTGTTTTTTTTTTCTTTGAGTTTGTTTATGTAGTGGATTGCATTGATGGATCCAAGATCCCATCAAAACGATCATTCACCATGATCAAGTATGCTTCATCCCAGTGATGCAGGGATGGTTCAATATAAGGAAATCCATCAATGCTCTCCACTACATAAACAAACTCAAAGAAAAATCCATATGATCATCTCATTGGATGCTGAAAAACATTTGACAAAATTCAGCATCCTTTCATGCTTAAAGTCTTGGAAAGAACAGGAATTCAAGGCCCATACCAAAACATAGTAAAAGCAATATACAGCAAACCGGTAGCCAACATCAAACTAAATGGAGAGAAACTTGAAGCAATCCCACTAAAATCAGGGACTAGATAGGACTGCCCAATTTCTCCTTATCTTTTCAATATTGTACTTGAGGTACTATCTCGGGCAATTAGACAACATAAGGAGGTCGAAGGGATACAAATTGGAAAGGAAGAAGTCAAGCTATCATTATTTGCAGAAGATATTATAGTCTACCTAAGTGACCCAAAAAACTCCACTAGAGAACTCCTAATACTTCTATTTCCTTCTATTTCTTCTTCTTCTTCTTCTTCTTCTTCTTCTTCTTCTTCTTCTTCTTCTTCTTCTTCTTCTTCTTCTTCTTCTTCTTCTTCTTCTTCTCCTCCTCCTCCTCCTCCTCCTCCTCCTCCTCCTCCTCCTCCTCCTCCTTCTCCTTCTCCTCCTTCTCCTTCTGCTTCTGCTTCTCCTTCTCTTCCTCCTCTTCCTTTACCTCTTCCTCCTCCTCAACCTCCTTCTTCATCATCTTCCTCTCATTTTTCAAAAGCAAAGTGCATTTTATTCTGCAGAATCTACCATGTTGAGATCTATCATTCATAAAGATCAAGACATTCAGGTGAACTCACAGGCCCAATGTAAATCACACATGGGGAATTCCAGGGTGGGGTAGGTTGGTTCTATATCTATGGACATTCCAGAAGCATTGCTAGGGGCTAGGGTGGGGTGGAAACTGTTGGTGGGGTGGCCTGGAAACTGTTGCTGCCCCAATGCCCTTGCCTTAGGCCAGGTGGCATGGCAGTTTCTGAAGGTAGGATAGTTTCTGATTGGCTGCCTGAGGGACTTACCTGGAAATTCCCAGTTCTTGGAAATAGAGATCTTGGCCTATTCTCCTGTACTGCCCATTTAAATTCGGTCATGGATTCAGCCTGTCTCAGTCTTCTCATTCCCCCCTTGAGAAATAAATCATCTCAAATACTTGAGATGTTTCCATGGGCTCGTATTGTTGTTTGAGGATCCTAACTAAGCCTTGATTATTCAGGAACCATAAGTCAAGACCAACATTGATATCTAGGCAGACCACACCAGGCCAGAGCAGAAGAATGTGACAGAGTTTTATTGGAGAGAAAGAGAGCAATTAGAGAAAGAGAAAGGAAAGAAGTGTTGAAAGTGAAAAATGATCTGTCTTTTTTTTTAAGGCTGTGATGTAGCCTGTTTGCAGGTAACTGTGGGAAGGGGATTATGGGAAGGTATGTGGTTTCCCTGGCAACACATATCACCTATGTGTGACATTCCTGAGTTTGCAGCCCATCTGCAAGCCAAACTGGTTCTTGATTGCAACCAATATCAGTTGAATAAAGAATTTGTCAGTATGAGAGGTTCTTCTGTGTTCCAGCTAGGCATGGGTCGTGTTCCCAGTGGGGTGGTCGGCAGCTGCCATCTTCGTTCATAGTCAGATAGGCCAGGTGACCACAGGTACCCAGATATCCTGAGTCTAAGATCTCTGGGGAAGCAGACCACCGAGCTGTGGGATGCAGCCTGCACCCAGGTCCTGGGCAGATTGGCGGTCCTCTTTGTGCCAACCTGGCATGAGAACTGTGCCCTCTGGGGAAGGTGGCAACTGCCATCTTCGCTCCAAGAAGGACTGGACAGGCAAACCCACGTACTGAGATATCCTGTGTCTAAGATATCTGGGGAAGCAGACTGCCTAGCTGAGGGCTGTCATCTGTGCCCAGGACCTGGGCAGTTTGGTGGTTCATCTGTGTGCAAGCCAGGTGTGGGTCCTGTGCCCTGCAAGGTGCCTGCAGGATCCACCTTCACTCCCTGGCAGAGCAGAAGGGCAGCAACAGGTTCAGTACACAGAGACAACCCAAGTATAACATTGCTTGGGGCAGAACACACCAGGGCCCCAACAACATCCAAGAGAAGGGCAACACATCAGCAATCTGGGCCAGGGGAAACCCAGTCAGTAATCCAGTGGTGTGAAAATAGATTTACAAGTTCACAGGACATTCAAGCACCAGCCAGTTACCAACTAACACCAGAGATTACCAGATGACAAAAGGCAAAGGTAGGAACATTACCAACAGAAATCAAGGCAATATGGCAGCATCTGAACCCAATTCTCCAACAACAGCAAGTTTGGGAAACCCCAAAACACCAGAAAAACAAGATTTGGATTTAAAATCACTTGTCATGATGCTGTTAGAGGAATACAACAAGGACATAAATAAAGCTCTTAAGGAAATATAGAAGAAAATGGATCAAACGTTAGAAGCCCGTACAAGGGAAACATAAAAATCATTTACAGAAATTCAGGAGAATATGAGTCAAAAGGTAGAAGCCAATAAGGAGGAAATGAAAAAAAAAAAATCACTTAAAGAAATACAGGAGAACTTAGGTCAACAGACAGACGTCATGAAAGAGGAAACACAAAAATCTCTTAAGGAATTACAGGAAAACACAAACAAGCAAGAGAAGGAACTCAGCAAAAACATCCAGGATCAAAAAACACAAGTAGAAACAACTAGAAATCACAGGGGGAGACAACTTTGGAGGTAGAAAGACTTGGGAAGAAATGAGCGACCATAGATGCAAATATCAACAACAGAATACAAGAGATAGAAGAAAGAATCTTATACGGAAAATACCATAGAACCCATAGACTCAATAATCAAAGAAAATACAAATGAAAAAACCAAGAAAATGCAAAATGTAAAAAAATTGTATCCAAAAACATCCAGGAAATCCAGGACACAATGAGAAGGCCAAACCTAAGGATTATAGGCATAGATCAAAGTGAAGATTTACAACTTAAAGGGCCACCAAATATCTTCAACAAAATTATGGAAGAAAAACGTCCCTAACCTAAAGAGAGAAATTCACATGACTATACAAGAAGTCTCCAGAACTCCCAACAGACTGGACCAGAACTGAAATACCTCCTGTCACATAATAATCAAAACTCTAAATGTACTAATCAAAGAAAGAATATTAAAGGCAGTAAAAGAAAAAGGCCAAGTAACATATAAAGGAAGACCTATCAGAATTACACCAGACTTCTCAACAGAGACCATGAAAACTAGAAGATCCTGGGCAGATCTATTGCAGATTCTAAGGGAACACAAATGTCAGGCAAGAGTACTATACCTGGCAAAACTCTCAATCACTGTAGATGGAGAAAGCAAGATATTCCATGACAAAACCAAATTTACACAATATCTTTCCACAAACACAGCCCTACAAAGCATTATGGGGGGAAAACTTCAATACAAGGAGGGAAACTACACCCTGGAATAAGAAAGATAGTAACCTTCTTTCATCAAACCCAAAGGAAGAAAAACAATCAAATATAAAAAATAACATCAAAAATGACAGGAAGTATTAATAATCACTATTCCTTAATAACTCTTAATAACAATGGACTCATTTCCCCAATTAAAAGGCATATACTAACAGACTGGATAAGTAAATAAGACCTTACATGTTTCTGCATACAGGTAACACACCTCAGTGTCAAAGAAAAACACTACCTTAGAGTAAAAGGCTGCAAGACAATTTTACAAGCAAACGGTCTCAGGAAACAAGCCAGAGTACCCATTCTAATATCAGATAAAACTGATTTTCAACCTAAAGTCATCAAAAGAGACACTGAGGGACACTTCTTTCTGGTCAAAGGAAAAACACACCAAGAAGAACTCTCAATCCTGAACATCTATGCTCCAAATGCAAGGGCACCCTCATTCATAAAACAAACTTTACTAAAACTCAAAGCATACATTGCACTTAACACAATAATTGTGAGTGACTTCAACACTCTACTCTCCTCAATGGACCAATCAGGAAAACAGGAATTACATAGTGACACAGTGAGACTTATGAAAGCTTTGGACCAATTAGATTTAATGTATATATGTGTATATATACACATATATATACAAATAAATATATGTATATATATATGTAGATGTAGATGTAGACTTATATGTAGATATAGGTGTAGATGTAGGTGTTGATATACAGATCTATAGATATATAGATAAATAGATATATAGATATATAGATATATAGATATATTGATGATATATAGATATATAGATGATATATAGATATATAGGTATATAGATATAGAGATATAGAGATATAGATGTATCATGTATATATGTATAGATATATAGATATATAATTATATAGATATATAGATATATAGTTATATACATATATAGATATAGATATGGAATATTTCATCTTAGAGCAAAACAACATACCTTTTTCTCAGTACCTCAAGGTACCTTCTCCCAAACTGATCATATAACAGGTCACAAGAGAGCCCTCAACAAATATAAGAAGATTTAACTAATCCCATGTCGCCTATCAGATCACTATGGAGTAAATAAATAGCAACAAAAACAACAGAAATCCCATACACACATGGAAACTGAACAATACCCCTCTCAATGATACCTTGGTCAAGGAAGAAATAAAGAAAGAAATCAAAGACTTTTTAGAATTTGATGAAAATCAAGATACAACATACCCAAATCTATGGGACACAACAATGAAAGCAGTTCTAAGAGGAAAATTCATAGCCCTGAGTGCCTCCAAAAAGAAAATGGAGAGAGTGTACACTAGCAGATTAACAAAACAACTGAACTCCCTGGAATGAAAAGAAGCTAATTCACCCAGGAAGAGTAGAAGACAGGAAATCACCAAACACAGGGCAGAAATCAATCATCAAATAGAAACAAAGAGAACCATACAAAGAATCACGAAAACCAGGAGCTTGTTCTTTGAGAAAATCAACAAGATAGATAAACCCTTAGCCAGACTAATGGAAGGGCACAGAGACAGTATCCAAATTAACAAAATTAGAAGTGAAAAGGTTAATATAACAACAGAAACTGAGGAAATTCAAAAAATCATCAGATCCTACTGCAAAAGCTATACACAACTCAACCGGAGAATCTGGAGGAAGTGGACAATTTCCTAGACAGATACCAAATATCAAAATTAAACCAGGACCAAATAGATCATCTAAACAGTCCCATAACCCCTGAAGAAATAGAAGGGGTCATAAAAAGTCTTCCAACCAACAAAAGCACAGGACCAGACGGATTCCGTGCAGAATTACATCAGACCTTCAAAGAAGACCTAACACCAATTCTCTTCAAACTATTCCACAAATTAGAAACAGACAGAACACTACCTACCTTGTTCTATGAAGCCACAACTATGCTGATACTAAAAACACAAACATCCAAGAAAGAAAGAGAACTTCATGGGCCAATTTCCCTTATGAATATCAATGAAAAAATTACTAAAAAAAATTCTTGCCAACCGAATCCAAGAACACATCAAAACGATCATTGGCCATGATCAAGTAGGCTTCATGCCAGGAATGAAGGGATGGTTCAATATAAGGAAATCCATCAATGCAATTCACTCCATAAACAAACTCAAAGAAAAAAACACATGATCATTTCCTTAGATGTTGTAAAAGCATTTGACAAAATTCAGCATCCTTTCATGCTAAAAGTCTTGGAAAGAACAGGGGTTCAAGTCCCATACCTAAACATAGTTAAAGCAATATATAGCCAACTGGTAGCCAACATCAAAATAAATAGAGAGAAACTTAAAGCAATGCCATTAAAATCAGGGACTAGACAAGGTTGCCCCCTCTCTCCATATCTTTTCAATATAGTTCTTGAAGTCCTAGCTAGAGCAATTAGACAACATAAGGAGGTCAAAGGGATACAAATTGGAAAGGAAGAAGTCAAACTATCACTATTTGCAGATAATATGATAGTATACATAAGTGACCCAAAAAACTCTACCAGAGAACTCCTACAGCTGATAAACAACTTCAGCAATGTGGCTGTTTACAAAATCAACTCAAGCAAATCAATAGCCTCTCTATACCCAAAGGACAAGCAGACTGAGAAAGAAATTAGGGAAATGACACCCTTCACAATAGCCACAAACAGCATAAAGTATCGTGGGGTAACTCTAACCAAACAAGTGAAAGAACTATACGATAAGAACTTCAGATCTCTGAAGAAGGAAATCGAAGAAGACCTCAGAAAATGGAAAAAACCTTGCATGCGTGTGGATTGGCAGGGTTAATATAGTTAAAATGGCCATCTTGCCAAAAGGAATCTATAGATTCAATGAAATCCCCATCAAAATCCCAACTCAGTTCTTCATAGAGTTAGAAAGAGCAATTCACAAATTCATCTAAAATAACAAAAAACCCAGGATAGCTAAAACTATTCTCAACAGTAAAAGAACTTCTGGGGAAATCAGTATCCCAAACCTTAATCATTACTACAGAGCATTAGTGATAAAAACTGCATGGTATTGGTACAATGTCAGGCAAGTGGATCAATGGAGTAGGATTGAAGACCCAGAAATGAACCCATACACCTATGCGCACTTGATCTTCAACAAAGCAGCTGAAAACATCCAGTGGAAAAAAGATAGTCTTTTCAACAAATGGTGCTGGTTCAATTGGAGGTCAGCATGCAGAAGAATGCAAATTGATCCATTCTTATCTCCTTGTACTAGCTCAACTCCAAGTGGATCAAGGACCTCCACATAATCCTGACACACCGAAACTAATAGAAAAGAAACTGGGGAAGACCCTTGAGGACATGTGTATAGGGGAAAATTTCCTGAACAGAACACCAATAGCTTATGCTCTAAGATCAAGAATTGACAAACGGGACCTCATAAAATTAGAAAGTTTCTGTAAGGCAAAGGACACTGTCAAAAGGACAAAGCATCAACCAACAGATTGGGAAAGGATCTTCACCAATACTAAATCTGACAGAGGGCTAATATGTAATATATACAGAGAACTCAAAAGGTAGACCCAAGAGAACCAAATAATCCTATTAAAAAGTGGGGTACAGAGCTAAACAAAGAATTTTCAAATGAAGAACTTCGGATGACTGAGAAGCACGTTAATAAATGCTCAACATCATTAGTCATTAGGGAAATGCAAAGCAAAAAAAAAAAATCCTGAGATTTCAAATTACACCAGTCAGAATGGATAAGGTTAAAAACTCAGGAGACAGCAGGGTTTGGCGAGGATGTGGAGAAAGAGGAACACTCCTCCACTACTGGTGGGATTGCAAGATGGTACAACCACTTTGGAAATCAGTCTGGTGGTTCCTCAGAAATCTGGTCATAACACTTCTGGAGGACCCTGCTATACCACTCATGGGCATATATCCAGAGTATTCCCTGGCATGCAATAAGGGCACATGCCCCACTATGTTCATAGCAGCCCTATTTGTAATAGCCAGAAGCTGGAAAGAACACAGGTGTCCCTCAATGGAGGAATGGATACAGAAAATGTGGTATATATACACAATGGAGTACTATTCAGCCATTAGAAACAATGAATTCATGAAATTTTTAGACAAATGGATAGAGCTGGAGAACATCATACTAAGTGAGACAACCCAGTCTCAAAAGATCAATCATGGTATGCACTCACTGATAAGTGGATATTAGCCTAGAAACTTGGAATACCCAAGACATAATCCACATATTAAAAGATGTCCAAGAGGAACGGAGGACTGGCCTCTGGTTCTGGAAAGACTCAGTGCAGGAGTGTAGGGGAATACCAGAACAGGTACCTGGGGAAAGTTTGGATGGGGGAACAGGGGAAGGGAAGAAGGCTTATAGGGCTTTCTGGGAGTGGGGATCCAGAAAAGGGGAAATCATTTGAAATGGAAATAAAAAGTATATCGAATAAAAAAAGGAAACTCAGGAAATAGCAAGTATTGGTGAGGATGTGGAGAAAGAAGAACACTCCTCTACTGCTGCTGGGATTGTAAGATGGTACAACATCTCTGGATATCAGTCTGTCTGTTCTGCAAAAAACTGGGCATGACACTTCCAGAGGACCTGGCTATACGACTCCTGGACATATACAAGAGGATTCCCTAGCATGCTAAGGACACATGCTCCACGATGTTCATAGCAGCCTTATTTATAATACCCAGAAGCTAGAAATAACCCAGATGGGGGTTGGGGATTTAGCTCAGTGGTAGAGCACTTGCCTAGCAAGCACAAGGCCCTGGGTTCGGTCCTCAGCCCTGTTAAAAAAAAAAAAAAATTAAAAAAAAAAAGACAGAAATAACCCAGATGTCCCTCAATGGAGGAATGGATACTGAAAATGTGGTATATTTACACAGTGGAATACCACTCAGCAATTAAAAGCAATAAATTCATGAAATTTTTAGGCAATGGTTGGAACTGGGAAAATATCATCCTAAGTGAGGTAACCCAAACACAAATGAATACACATGGAATGCAATCTCTGGTAAGTGGATATTAATTAGCCCAGAAGCTCTGAACACTGAAGACACAATTAGCATAACAAATGATTCCCATGAAGAAGGAAGGAGAAGGCCCGATCTAGCATTATAGGGGAGTACTAGGACAGAGACATGTAAGAGGGGTGATTGGAGAATGGGTGGAGAGAAGAGGACTTATGGGACATATGGGAACGGGGGAACTGGGAAAGTGGAAAGCATTTGGAATGTAAACAAAGAATATAGAAAATAAAAAATGTTGCAACTTCAAAAAAAAAAAAAAAGAAATTTGTCAGGACCAAGACAAGCATGGTTAGCCAAGCAACCACTTGAAGAGGGGCACATATCAATCCTGAGGCTGTTCTTTCTAATTTTCTGTTTTTTAGTCTCTTTCTGAGTAAGACCAGGGATTTTTTGATCACCCCTAAGTAGTCAACATAGGAACAACATTCCTCACCTAAGGCTATACAGAATCCTCCCTGCTGGAGGAACAGCAAGTCTAGGCCTCTTCTATTTTGTAAGACTACTTCTAGAGCGGATAGGGATCCTGCAAGGCTCTGATGGACTTTTCCATGTCCTGTATATCTGCATTTATAGCCATTTGTAGAGTCTTGTAATCTTTATCTTGGAGGAAATAGGCTGATGCAATATAAAGTATCTTGGTTTTACTCTAACCAAGCAAGTGAAAGATCTGTATGACAGGTACTTCAAATAATTGTTAAGAAAGAAATCCAAGATGACCTCAGAAGATGGAAAAATCTACCATGATTTTGGAATGACAGGATTAATATAATAAAAATGTCTATCTTGCAAAAACCAAGATATAGATTCAATGTAATCCCCATTGAAATTGCAACTCAATTCTTCATAGAGGTAGAAAGAGCAATTTGCAAATTCATCTGGAGTAACAAAAAAAAAAATTCCAGGATAGTTAAAACTATTCACAACAGTAAAAAAACTTCTGGGGGAATCAGTATCTCCTATCTCAAGCAAACACTACAGAGCAATAGTGTTAAAAACTGCATGGTATATGTAAAGTGACAGGCAGTTAGATAAGTGGAATAGACCTGAAGCTCCAGATATGAACCCATACACCTATGCTCAATTGATCTTTGACAAAGGATCTTCAACCATCCAATGGTTAAAAAACAAACAAACAAACAAAAAGCAAAAACAAAAACAAACTCACCAAAAAAAGAAAGAAAAACAAAAACCAAAACCAAAAAATAAATATAATCCGGCCTTTTCAACAAATGGTGCTGATCCACCTGGAGGTCTTACAAATTTTCTAAAATGTAAATTTTACCATAAAGTTGTGTAACCTTTACATGACCAATAATGATTAAAGAAATAGACAACTGAAGAAGAAAAAGGCAATAGTTGTCAGAGTTGTTTAGAAATCATAGGAACCTACCTTGCTTTTCATAATTAAAGCCAAACCTAACATAGTTCTAATTTTGGATCCTAGATCACACTGGAAGACTATAAGCAGTGTTGTGAACAGAAACTGAGGTATGATAAGACAATATCAACTCTAAACCCCCGAAGTCATTAATTAAGGATATGGTACTACTGATATGAAACTGATGTTATCATCTTTTTAAACCTCTGTGATAATTTTGATTCAGGTGAATGTGGGAGACTTTCAAGTCACATGACTGGTGCTATTGCCTTGAGACCTAACAAATTATTATACTAGGGGTAAAGATTCTTAGATAGGGAGAGAAACAATATTTTCCACCATCATTTTTAAAAAATATTTTTGCTTCTTGCTTAATAAAACTATTTATTAAAGTTAATAGTAAGAAAGATAGTGCCTTTACCATTATGGTAGGGTTAGTTACCATTATGAGCTCACAGAATGGTAAGCATGTCATCATCTCATCAGCATT